>NC_134568.1:229294366-229456866 GCF_050947875.1 Dermacentor variabilis
AACGGTGATCCCTCGAAATCGCCCATTTTTTTATTATTCTTTAATTTATGAAATCAACGACCAAGAGAGGAAGTGATTAGGTGTCCGCGGGTATGAGCTGACAGAATAGCCCAGGACCTATGTGAGCTGGCCTGAATTGCCTGGGTCTTCACGAAAGGTAAGAAAATATTTTCTCAAGCAAAGTATTTCGGGAGGTGCCTTGCCTCCTTCGCACCCTATTTCAACGTTCCACTCGAAATAACTCGAGAAGCGACCGCTCGGACTATAGACAACTTGCGGTAAGCTTTTGGACACAGACACAAATGCTAGAATGAACAGAGTAGGACGTTTCACATGCGTAGACGAGAAAAAAAAGCAATCGCTAGAAATCATGGACAATTAACAATGCATTTGTGCGGACTACCGCTCCTTACTTAAGATACCAAGTTCTAAAATGGACTGCCCAAGTATAAGTATAGATATATTGCTTAGCCACGCACTTCCAACAAACGATATTGAAGAAAAGCCGATGTGTATGTGTATAGGCTCATACCGTTTTCCAATACGAAAGATTGTGTACATGCACATTTGGAAGATTGAGGTTGCGAGGAGAGAATAGGCACCGTTAGAAATAGTCACTGACCACTTTTTTCCTGCAGCGAAAATCGAACTGCGACCAATTCAGGTGTGCGTGTTGCGAATTTAATGATGCCATGTTGCAAGACAACCAGAATTTAGTACACACGGCTGACAGCCGTTAAACCACACTGTAACAAAAAACAAGCAACGAAACGCTGTCCCTTATGAGGCCTTCTTCACTTTTAGTGTAAACCTAAGGAACGTAGCTGATTGGTCAAGCTTAGTAGTCTCTTTGCGTTATTTCTAAAGCTTACTTTATTCCTGCTACCCAGCACAATATCAAGCAAGTAGCGTCCCTTGAAAGCGTTGCGCAATTACAACGGACGTAGTCATCATTGCACGCTAATAGTAAGAAAACACAACTGACCTACATTGTTCGTTATAAAACTTCGACTTTGCTTATGTGCTGTACGCTTCTTCGACAAGAGCTATCACTCCAGCTATTGGACAAGTAGCCGATTTTCTGCACAGTGCGTATACTGCGGTTTCATTGAACAGTGGGACAATGATTCTCGCCTTTTTTTCGTGTATATACATGGTGACGACAGGAATATATGAGTCTGTTCTACACACGTATAAATGATAGCTGCAAAATTTTTTTTCTTCACGATACGTTGAGATTAAAATCATCTCATATCAACCTGTCTTTGGCTTCATATATATATATATATATATATATATATATATATATATATATATGTATATATATATATGTATACTATAAGGTGCGTCAGCGTCGAACTAGTTAAAGGAACTCCACCTTTCTCTCGTTTTTTTTAATTTTTTTTGACGTTGATACCTGAACTGCGGGACTTATTTTTTTACAATTCGAATAATAGCTTGTTGAGCGAAGGCTTCTCTAGAAAAAAGTATATCACGGGGAAACGATAGCGATTACAAATGTAATAAACCAGCTAGTGGCAAAAAACCATAGGGTATTGAGAAGAACATCGATGACCTACAACGACTACAGCTTAGGTACGTCAGTTTCACTGGACGCCTTCTGCTGACCGTGTCAGAAACACGCCCAACGTCTCCATCACATTGGCTTCCATATTTTCACAAGCAGTGATGATGCACGGCACAACAGAACTACACGAAATACCACCTTTCACTCAACAAACAACGACAACCTTCCATCTCCGGGCAAGGCTCTGAGAAAAGGCATCGACAACGTCACTCGCCTCATTCACACGTGGGATTCTTTCTTGAAGGAACAGTATACAATGGGCACACAGAGTGAGGAACATTTCAGACAGCTAGACTCCAAGTGCAGATTTCTCATTGAAACTGCGAAATAAGATTCACATCCTGTGATTATGCTTGTGGATGTATAGGTACGCTGCGTGACACAGAACACAAAAAATGTGACTGCACATCTTGCGGTATCATCGGACAAGATCTTCTGGCGGCACTGTTTTCTCGGACACGTACGTTGTTGCTTCCCCCAATCGCCTTCCTTCCCATCCATGGTGTGCTCGAGGCAATCGCGGCCTTACGTCATTCGCGTAAGGCGCGAGTATGTTTTTTTTCAAAGCCACCCTCGAAAGCGATCAACAGGCGGCCTGTCGTAGAACGCTATAGCTACGATTGGCGACGTGGTAGGAAGTGGTGATGTGAAGGGTCTTACTTTGCATAAAACCTGCGCTATGTGGCCTTTTACACTAAGCGTACAAAAATACGTAGGGTTATTGAAGGCAGTCATGCCCCACATGGGTTTACCATTTCTGGCATTACAGGATCAGCAGTGCGGATACTTAAAGTGTTCGTAGGTGTCACGCCTAAAACACGAAGTGCAAGCGAAGGTCCCAAACATGCTTTTTTTTTAATGTTGCCGCCTTCCAGAATATCGGTCTATCTTTCATGTACCAAATTTTCATGTACCAAAGTGCCCTTAAAAGTCATCACACGAAACACAGTGCTCTTAAAAGACGAGCAGGAAACTTCAGTTCACTTTCGACCGTCGTGCTAGCATTTCCTGCTCGACTCTTGGAAATGCGCCTCGAGGATATCGGTTCATGCCGTAAACACTATAAAGAACAACTGTCTTTTTTCTTGTATTGCGACCGCTTCCGCGATGGAAGAATTTAAGTAGGATGATCAAATGTGAGCCATATCTCGCTCAGAAACCTCACTGAGATCAAGAAATTACACAATGTTATATTTTCACGCTCGTGTGAGACTGCATTAGAAGACGTAACGAAATGAAGCAATGTGTTTTTACTTGTTTTTATGCCCAGGTGCACCTTTTCAAGAACACTAATCTCTCTACATTCCGTTGAACCGAGCACAGCGCTGTTGCAGCAACCGTTGGAGCATTTAAGCAAATCATATAGCCATATATATAGCCTACTGCAAAGCTGACCGCTGTTTCGCATCTGCGTTCCCGAGTTGACAACCTACTTATTTACTGCGCCGCGTGGTATCCACTAGCGTATTTACTGGAGTACAGAGCCGTGTAGATTTGGCACGCGTTTAAGGCGCTGGCTTTAGCGCCGCCTTCGGACGGGCAGGTCACAGCTCTCTCGGCCGTAAGCCTTCTCTCTCTCTCTCTCTCTCTCTCTATCTCTTTCTTCTTTTTTTTTTTGCGACGGTGCACTACTGAGGAAAACTGCATCATGTTTGTGGATTCAGGTAAATGTTCGTGATTGCAGTGCACGATAAACACGTTGTGCCCATCGCATGATGTATGCGATGGCAAAATGAAGACACCAGGCACTCGCTCCAAAAGCCCGCGCGGCCTCCGCTGCGACACTCCCGTTTGGCCCACCTGGCGAATGCGCCAACGGCGTTACCACCTCATATAGGGCCAGTGCCGAGCGTCGCCAAGCTCGCCCAAAGGTTGCTAAACTGGGGTGGTCGCTTAAATCGCCACAGAGTCACTTCTGAACACCGTAGACAGGACACAACACAACCAGCACTGTCATTGAAACAATATCGGCCTCAGAAGTTCGTCGGAAGGACAGGTCTCACACTCGTTCGCTGACCAGCTCGGCGGCGGGCGAGATGCGCGAGCCAGGTGAGTCGGTGTTGTCGAATTTGATGCACATCGCCTTCACCACGGGACTCTGGGTGGAGTTGCCCTGACTGCTGCTGCTGAAGAAGCCCCCGTGCTTGGGCTTCAGGTGGCGGTTGTTCATCTCCATGTGAACGATCTTCATGAATTCGATCTGGGCCGCCAGCTTTTGAATCTCCTCCTGCACAAAGCGCGAGAAGCATTTAGCCCACCACGCAATGATCTGCATCAGGTGACACAGTCGTGGGATACTTTTTGTCCCCATATAAGAGCCCGACATTTGGACGTATAGTGCAGAATGCTCACTGAAGCGCCCATATAAAGAAAGAAAATGATGCCGCGCACGTTTCTGCGTATATTAACTCTTCGCTTCAGTGTTCAAAGTACTAAGTGCGCGAAAACACAAGAGACGCGAAAGGAAAATACACAGGTGTGCCTTTCAGGCGTCGTGTCTTTTAGCGGATCTACAAGAAAGCGGTGGCAGGACAACGTCTTGCTGCGAGCGCCAGTGTTAGCGCTGGCCTGACTGCGTAGAATCCCTTGATATATATACAGCGAATAGGCTCGTTTGGGCCCCAATACTCCACAGTATGGCGCGCGGGAGACACCTTCGGCATAGATGAGGCTGCCGGTTGCTAGGAATGGATTCGACTGGTCGGCACTGTAGAGGATCGTGGAGTGGCCTACGACTCGCTGTCGGCTTTCGCCAAAGAGTCGGGTCTGCTGCGCCAGTTGTATGCACCACCTGTAAGGCAAGCTGCCTCTTCAACGATATAAAACCACTTCCCGTTATTCCCTCAGAACGGCAGACCAACGCGTCATCGTTGTGCAATAAGCATTTTGTGATCAAAACTATAGTTTGAGGATCATGGATAATCTTGCCCAGCAGCATGCCACTTTAAAATACAACTCATGTTTCTTCGGTGCCAAAAATTTGTGTTGCGTTTAACAGACGTTGTGTGTTTGATAGAGCATAATATTGGAATACCGCGAGCCTCAGTGTGAGAAATAACCGCCTGTTTTAGGTACCCCGATTTCCATTTCATGCAGAAAAAGTCGTCAGAGTCCTATAGAGCACGAACTCAGTTGATACGCCACGCTGCAGAAGCAGCACAAGCAGAAACATTTCTTTTCGCTTTGCTCCGTATTAAAAGAAAACGAAAGATGTGAGAAAAAAAGCGTTCAGCTTGTGAGTGCAGTGCCCTTTCCAGCACTACATATGGCCTCAATGAGAGCACATAGCAGGCAGTGAGCAGGATATGTACAGCTAGACGTTAAATTGTTTACTTAGTTTTCACCACCAATAGTAAGCTATGGCGTAGTGGATAGTTTTGGGGTTAATTTTGATTACCTGAGATTCTTTAGCACGTACCGAAATTTACACACATGGGCGTTTTCGTTCTGCGCTCCAACATTAATGCAGCCGTCGAGGCGTGAATAAATCTGCGACCCCGAGCTCAGCATGCCGGATGCCACAGACGTCGATGAGGCAACAAATCTGATCCAGGTTTTCCCCAAACCGCAGTGACATATTATAGGTGTTTCGTTGCGAAAAAATAAAAAAATGATTGCTTCCATTTTTCGCCGTCGGTGAGCGCTTGAGACAGAAATTCTCTTACAACTTTCAGAGCCGGTAAGGCAAATAGAAGTGCTAAGCATGGTAGCTTGGTGTTCTGAAAAAAAGTAACAAAAAAATATGTACGTCGACCGCGTTTCGTCGTTATAAAATGATAGCAACGAACTGCGCCAGCTCACTGCCTGGAGGCAATGTACACAGAACTATCTGTAAGCTAAAAGATGCGTTGTACTAATGAGCGTCTGGCATGTTTAAAGTGGATACTTTAATCAAAAAGCACTGGCGCAGCTTGGCTCGGAGCAAGAGAGCACGTTAAAGAAACAAAGACCCCTCCTCCCCCCCCTTCCCCCGCTTCGTTGTCTCGACGTGTAGCAAGCAATCAACACGGAATAGAAATTAGGCAGCGCACCATCGGTAAAAGTCTCACGCCCGCTGATCGCCGGAGAGCACAGTTGCAGCGCGTGTGCCCGAGGCTGGTTTGAGATTAACATCTACGCGACACGAGAGTGGGAAAAGCGACGAGCACATTTGAATTAGCCTTGAGCGAGTCGAGAGCATTACCAACGCACGCAAAAGCGACGGCTTCCTCCCACGAGTAATGCGATACTTGAGAAACGCTCTCGATAGGCGATAACGGTTATTTTTTCTGTAGTTGTGAACAATTACCGCAGCGAAGTCCCAGTTGTACAATACGGAGGAAAAATTCATTTAAAGGGGAACTGCCGTAGCCCTTCATTTGTTGGCGAAGTAGGTGGTACCCGAATCTCGAAGGCGTCCAACATAACTACGGCTTTGCGCTAAGATTAACGAACGCTAGGGAACTTAAATTTACAGATCTGGGTGCTTTATTTCGTTTTTTATTGAAATGTGCACCAACAGGCTCAATGGAAGTCATGCTCTTGCTCATAGTTGCGCGCCTCTCTTATGCCCCCCAACCTCCAGACAAAGTCTGTCAAAAATTCGAAGCACCTTACCAACTTTTGTTACCATGCTGCGTCGGTTTGTACGTGACTTGTCTTCGGCATGGCTGCGCATGACCTCAATAGTCCCCACGCTGGAACTTCAGTCAGAATCTTCCAAAGAAGAGCCTTGACTCATAATCGACGTTACAGTCATACCGGACGATATTGATAACGGGGGATAAGTAAACTAGGAATCAAGTGATGATAGAGGCTTATTTCTGATAGCGCGTTCGAAGATGCGCGGCGATCGAACGTTGCTCTTATCCAAGTACATGCTGGACTGCATTTGGATAACGCTCGTGTGTTTTCTGTAGAATTTTGCTTTCTGTAGCTCATTCGTTTAAGTCAGTTGCCTTGGCGTATGCCTATATATCTGTACATCACGTTTATTGTGAATTCTGGAAACTGCGCTGATCCCCTTAATGCCCGCCAAAACGTACACTAAACGTTACACTGATTACGTTAAAGACGTTCTTGGATACGGCCAGTTTTCAGCACGCCGACAACTATACCGCCACCGTAAGATTGTTCGTCTGGGCGTCTACAATTTTAAAGTCACGACACTATCATTTATTACAGCAGCGCTCGCTGTTCATTCACATTGCCGTTCACGAGCGAAACTGGTGAGCAAAGCTACATACGCATCCTCATTGCGGAAATCGGCCGCGATCTCCGGCAAACAACAACGCCGAATTTCCAGTGGTTCCACGGGGAGGGTCCAAAACCTCGTGTGCACAAAGAGAAAATGGTGGCACGGTACTTCACCACGTCTCTTGTTTCGTTATTCAGAGTGTCAGCCAACTACTTAGGCAGCCGGCCGATGAGAAGCATCGCCGTATAGTTACAATTTTGCACAGACATACTTTTGGTTATGAATACACAAGCGCCAAAAATGTTGCTACAGTGAACGGCTATAAACAAATTATACATATATAGCCTAGATGTCTGCCCGGAGAGAATTGAATTGACAAGGTTTTAGGTCCTGCGGATACACGGCTGTCCATGATGGCTGCCGTAGTGGAATGGTAGTAGCTAAACCTAGGATATTTTAGCGTTCGCCGCTAAACCTTACAACATGTTTTTTTCTTCACATTCTTCGCCTCTCCGAATGCCACTGTCGCAGCTGGGAATACATCCCTCGGCTTCGTGCTCATCGTAACACCATAGCTCCTGATCTACCGCAGATCGCGTCAGCAAGAAATGAGCACAGAAAATTACTTTCAACCATAAGCGTTGCAGCTATTCTTTCTTCGGTTTCGCTTTACCATACGTACATGCCTGTATCGCGAAACCATCTGTATTTAATTTCAGTTTCAGATTATTCTCATCATAAACAAAATGCCTCTTTTGTGTGTGTGCCCAAAGGTAAAGGTCGATAAAACATACTATGTTGCAGTGCGTCATATACCCATTCTATGAGCTTTGTGACTCAAGATCGGAAGATTCGGATGCCTTCATACCCGCAGCAGCGCGGTTCAAGACGGACGTCTCTGGTATCGTCCTCAAGCGAAGCGACTATCGTATACAGCAACATCGTGACTACGACAGTAGCTTTCATGCCCGTCGACGCGATGGTAGGCCTCGATGCTATCTCCCGACAGAAACTTAATGATTTCTTCAAACTTGCCCCTGCAGTAATCCAAGAGGTTCCCGTGAACCCCCAGGAAAAACGTCATTGCCGTTGACACAACAGATGATAAGCTGGTGCAAACATTGCTTGGTTTGTCTGAAATCTGTGGTGTCCACACGCGGCCTTACATACCCCAGGGTGCGCATATATCAGGTGTCGTATCTGATGTGGACTTGGAACTCAAAGACAACGTTTTTAAGAGCGTGATCGTCTGCAAGCCACCATGCAAAATAATTAGCGTTTGGAGGCTGGGCTCGTCAAAGTGTACGAAGATATTGTTTGCCTGTGAAAAGCTGGATAGTTATATAAAGGCTGGAATTGTACACTATTCTGTTCGGCCTTGCATACCAGTTCGGCCTTGCATACCATGTTATAGCACTTCAGGAAACTTACATAAGAAAAGACGAATATCGACTGCAAGACTTCGTGGGTGTCCACAGTAACACTCGATGCGCGGAACCAGCCTGTGGCTCTTTTCAATGTGTGGTCGCGGCGCATATGTGCAATGCTTCAAAACCGTCAGTATACGTACGCGCTGACTTGTATTTCATGGTGCTCGACACGGACGACATCTGTGACGAAGAGTTTGAGTGTACAGCTGGATGCTGCTGTAAGTCTCATGGGTGTGACTACGACGGTGGTAAGCATACACAACTGGCATGCACGTTCTTCAGATACCTCACCACTTGAGTGCTTAGTCCCTCGGTGTGGTGCATCATTTTGTGTTATGCGGAGATTTTACTGCCCGCCATCCGCGATAGTGTTCCCGTCTCCAAGACAGTCGTGGGGCAGAGATCAACGCGTTATTATTAAGAATTATGTGCAAATACTGAATGATGATTCACCTACATCTATAATCAGAGGAAAGGAGCATTCCTCAATAGACCTTGTGATATCAACGACAGATGTGTGTTTGGCTAGGTTTTGCGAAGCTGACCCGTGAGGCTCAGAACACCTACCTATTTGATTAACACCAACACATACAGCAAGGCCGCCAGACCGTACAAACTGAGAGAAGTTCCATCAGCTCATCTCAGGAACACCATCTCAAGGCAGTCTGTTCAAACGAATGAGTGAGTGTTTACGACAAGCTACAGTACGACGACGAAGAAGTATCGGGAAACCAAACCTCGATCTTAAGCTTTTGCGGCCCCCCGCACGTCGACGCCGCGCATATAGGCAGGCGCAGTGCTCTAAACGATGCACTGACTGGACTCTCTATAACCGCACTAATGCAGCCGTACGGCGGCATACAAAACAGCATCGTCGCAAGAGCTGGGTAGCCATATGTATTTCGCGGCATACTCGAAGTGGTTTTGGAAGTGTATGGCGCCTACTGCAAGCGAAAGCTGCGAGTATTCTATGGCTGCATTGTGCATAGCGAATGGCCAGTCGCCAAAAGATTTAGCGGAGACATTTGGAGACCTTTTCGCCTCTCCTATACCCAGTGACACCACAAATGGCGTCCTTCTTTCCTTTTACAAGTCAGAGTACCATAACTGCTTCCTATGCTCCTGCCTGCAGATGGACGACGCAGATTTTACTCTTGAGGAGCTTTGACACGCGCTCAGCCTCTCCGAACGCCGCACTGCCCCAGGTGAAGACAGTGTGACGTACATTGATACTGCGTAACATTGATGTGAGTTTTCATGACCGTATATTGTACGACTATAACGAAGTATGGAGAACCAGTGTAATCCGTGCTGAATGGAAATCGTCCTTTGTAATACTGATTTTAAAGCCCTGGGGCCCCGCAAAACACCTCAAGTCTTACCGGCCAATATCACAAACTTCAAATGTCATCAAGTTAATAAAGCGAATAGTCCTATTTCGACTAGTTCCCAGGCTATAGAAGCTGAATTCTTTCCGTGATCTCATGAGTGCCTTTCGTCACCGCCGTTCCGCTCTGGACAGCATTGCAGACCTTCTCTCAGCGTTAGAATTTCAAATCGGTCAAATTTTCAAGACAAAACATGCACTCCGTCTACATGCTCTTCCTAGACATAACCCAAGCTTTCCACTCGCTTCCGTATAATTTGATTGTGAAGATGTAGAGTTAAACTTCCCGTTAAACAGAAAAAAAATACAGAGAATCAGACCTTATACATAAGTTCAAGACATTGCCACCATCATGATCATCATCATCAGGCTCTTTTATCTCCAGTGTAGTACGAAGGCCTCTCCCTGCGATGTCCAATTGCTCCTGTCCTGCGCCAACCGATTCCAACTATCGCCAGCGAAATTCCTAATTTCATCGCTCCACCTAGTCTTCTGCCGTCCTCGACTGCGTTTCCCTACTTTTGGTACCCATTCTGTAACCCTAATGGTCCAACGGTTACCTAACCGGCGCATTACATGACCTACACAACTTCATTTTTTTCTCTTGATGTGAATTAGAATATTATCTTTACCCTTTTGCTCTCTGATTTAAACCGCTCTCTTTCTGTCTCCTAACGTTATGCCTTGCAATCTTCGCTCCATCGCTTTTTGCACGGTCCTTAACTTGTTCTCAAGCTTCTTTGTAAGTCTCTCAGTCTCTGCCCCATATGTCCCACTAGTAAAATGCACTGATTGTACCACTTCCTTTTCAATGATAATGGTAAGCTTCCAGTCAGGAGCTGACAATGTCTGCCGTATGCGATCCAACCCATTTTTATTCTTTAATCAATTCCCTTCTCACGATCAGGGTTCCCTGTGATCAATTGACCTAGGTAAACGTACTCCTTCACAGACTCTAGAGGCTGACTGGCGATCCTGAACTCCTGTTTCTTTGCCCGGCTATTCATCATTACCTTTGTCTTCTGCATATTAATCTTCAACCCCACTCTTACACTCTCCCTGTTAAGGTCCTCAATCATTTGTTGTAACTCGTCTGTATTGTTACTGAATAGAACAATGTCATCGGGGAACCGACCGTTGCTGCGATAGTCGCCGTCGAGCCTTAATCGTAAGCCTTCCAAGTCTAATAACTTGAATACTCCTTCCAAGCACGCAGTGAATGGCATTGGAGAGATTTTGTCTCCCTGTATGACCCCTTTCTTTATAAGTATCTTCCTGCTTTTCTTGTGTAGAATTAAGGTAGCTGCAGAACCTCTGTAGACATTTTCCAAGGTATTTACGTGAGCGTTCTGTACTTCTTGATTACGCAATGCCTCTATGACTGCTGGTATCTCTACTGAATCAAATGCCTTTTCGTAATCTATGAAAGCCATATAGAGAGGCTTATTGCACTCTGCGGATTTCTCGATAACCTGATTAATGACATGGATGTGATCCATCGTAGAGTATCCTTTCCTGAAGCCAGCCTGTACCCTCGGTTGACTAAAGCCCAGTGTTTCCCTTTCGCTATTGGAGATTATTTGGTAAATATTTTATATAATACTGGGTGTAAGCTAATGGGCCTGTAATTTTGCAATTCTTTAACGTCTTCCTTTTTACGGATTAGTATGATGTTTGCATTCTTCCAGTTTCCTGAGACCCTTGCAGTGGATAGACACTTCGTATAAAGAGCTGCCAGTTTTCCAAGCATTATTTCTCCTCCATCTTTGATTAAATCGACTGTCATTCCATCTTCTCCTGCCGCTCTTCCTCGTTTCATGTCTTGCAAGGTACTTCTGACCTCATCGCTAGTTATAGGAGGAGTTTCTGTATACTGTTCACTACTGTTTCTAATGGAGGTATTCTGACTCCCCTGGGTATTGTACAGGTCAGTATAGAATACTTCCGCTTCTTTTACTATATCTTCGAGATTGCTGATGATATTACCCTGCTTATCTTTCAGTGAATACATATTCGTTTGTCCTATGACAAGTTTCGTTCTCACTGATTTCAGGCTGCGTCCATATTTTACGGCTTCTTCAGTCTTTGTCACGTTATAGCTTCGAATATTACTTATTTTCGCCTTGTTGATCAGTTTTGACAGTTCCACGAATTCTATCTTATCTGTTGAGTTGAACACTTTCATTCTTTGTCGTTTCTTTATTAGGTCTTTTCTTACTTGGGAGAGCTTGCCTACTGGTTGCCTTGATGCCTTGACTCCCACTTCAATTGCTGCCTCTGAAGCGAGCCTAGTTACGGTTTCATTCATTAGCTCCATGTCATCATCATCGCTCTGTTTTAAGGCTGCATATTTGTTTGCATGTACCAGCATAAATTTGTCTGCTTTTACCCTTACTGCCTCTAGGTTGCCCTGTTTCTTCTTGACCAATTTTGCTCTTTCTCTCTTCAAATTGAGGTAAATCCTAGCCCTCACTAACCTATGATCACTGCATTTTACCCTACCTATCACTTCTACATCCTGCACTATGCTGGGATCAGCAGAAAGTATGAAGTCAATTTCATTTCTTGTTTCACCATTAGGGCATTTTCCGGTCCACTTTCTGTTTCTACGCTTCCAGAAAAAGGTGTTCATTATACAAAGCTTATTCCTTTCTGGGAATTCTACCAGCATCTCTCTTCTAGAGTTCCTAGAATCGACGCCGTAGTTGCCAATTGCTTGTTCACCACCCTGCTTGTTCACCACCCTGCTTGTTAACCACCCTGCTTTTTCCCCAATTTTGCATTGAAGTCGCCCATTACTACAGTATACTGAGTTCGCACTTTTCTCATCGCGCTTTCAACATCTTCATCAAACTTATCTACTTCCTCATCATCGTGTCTGGATGTTGGAGCGTAGGCTTGTACTACCTTCAATATATACCTCTTATTAAGTTTCATTACGACTACGGCTGCAATCTCATTAATGCTGTAGAATTCGTCAATGTGGTTATGTCAATGTCATTATGGATTAGGAGTCCTACCCAGTATTGCTTCTTATCTAGGAGACCTCTATAGCATAGGACATGTCCGTTGTTCAGCAATGTATTCACTAGTTTTTCTAATCTCACTAAGGCCGAAGATATCCCAAACAATTTCTGATAGTTCCTCAAAGAGTCCTAATAAGCTAGCCTCACTCGAGAGGGTTCGGGTGTTAAACGTTGTAAGGCTCAGTTTCCATTGCCGGCCTGTCCGGATCCAGAGATTCTTAGCACCCTCTGCTGCGTTACAGGTCTGACCTCTCCCTTGGTCAAGTGCTCCGCAGCTGCTGAGGACTGAGGGCCATTGGGTAATTGAGTGAGTCGTATGGGGAGGGAGTGGCTGAATACAGCACCAGGGAAGCCAATTCCTGTTCTGGTGAGGGAGTGTCTTGTTGAAGCTTAGCGGGCCTTCCTAATTTTGTTGTACCGGGATTATTTTGCCGGTGACAGGCGTCACTCCAAGCCTGCAGATGTTGTGCACTGGTGGAGGGGAATTTCAAGCTCCCCATCGTAAAAAAAAAAAACTTATAGAGGGATTCGAACTTCCGACTATGACAACCGAGCATTCGACATCACTCAGTCAGATAATTCCATAGGCGGCGAGGCTATCGCCAACAAGTACAGACCAGAGGGCCCTACATGCCTAAAAACTTTTGATTTATCCGTAGTAGATTTTTAAATGGTTCTGGCCTCGTAGTTCCGGAATCGCACGTGCCCAGATAACCGTGAACTCGGCTAGGCAAACCCTACAGGCGTACCGACGACCATTCACAGTTGCGAATACATGTTCGTAGTCTACAGGAGCACAAACGAAAACCCGCGAAAGCGAATATAAGTGCAAATGTAGAAGAAATAACTGGGCGCGAACTACAACTTTCTTTTTACTTGATGAAAATCTGTATGTGAACTTTGCAACTTTTGACGTTACGTTCTTCATTTCTTATTGTTTGTGTGCTACTGCAAACCTTCTCATCACTTTACCTCTTCCTTTAGCGCTGCAATGTCTTTTTTTTTCAGGGCGGGGGGGGGGGGAGGAGAGGCTCTCATTAGAAAGTCAGCGCGAGGCATGTCGGTAGGGTCAGTTTAAGTCCATTTAGTATATCTCAAATGCCTGAGAACATGCTTGAATTATCCGCGGTACACGGATTTTGATGATCGCGGCCGGTGGCACGGCATAGTATTTCTCAATGGTTCTAACATAGTGGTTTTGGAGTCTCCCGTATGCAAGCGGCCATGAGCGCGGCTAGATAATCCTGGCTAGTCACGATATGTTTTTGGCGGAATTGAACAGCACTTAAAAGTGTGCAAAAAAAGAGAAAATTAGAAAATGAAAAAACTTTCAGCGCTTACCGCGAATTCACAAGTCGCGTCTGGAGGGAGGTCCACCAAACAGTTCGCAGTCTCAGCTGCCTGTCTCATGCATCGGAGAAGTCTTTCCGAACGAGACAGAACCAACAGGCATTAACGTTTCAAAGGGAGCTTTGTAATATATTCGCTATGCTAAGTTTCAAGCTATAGGCAACAACACTTAGATTGGTTGCTTAGTGTCTTTTTGCCCTTTCTTTCCGTTTTTTCCTTCTTTTCTTTATTTTTCTCTCTTTACTTATTCCATTTGAATATTTTCTCTTAATTTTTTTTTTCGCGAGCACCGGTGTCTGCCGTTCTTCTATTATCTCTCTCAGAGAAACGATAGCCCACGACCACCAGCTAAACAGGTAATCGAGAGCTGCTGTGCACGCCGTTGACACGCCGGCTGACACACGGCCGTGTCACTGGCCTTGTGCACAGCACTCCTTTGTTCTCAATTCTACACCCTCGCCGCTAACACACCTTCGATCGTTGCGGCACCCACCCGCCTTACCCCACCTATATATACTGTGGTGAGGAAAGCATATGTCGCCTTGAAGAAGACAAGTCAACTTGTCTAAACATTGGCTCCCACTTTCACCTTGTTCTCGTTTTGCTCAAGTTTAGAAAAAAGACTGTCAGGATTAAGTGCACCCAAAAGCTTTAGTAAAATCTAAAAAAATAACCAAACCAACGAAGTTACCTTTGTCAATTTCTAGTTAACATTTTTCTGTAAAGTAAATGAGAGCCAGGTTAGTCGAATATCCTTGTCTAAACCTAAATTGGTTCGGATGAAATAGGTTAAATTTTGTCACGTAATTAGACAGGCGAACATGGATTAGTTTTTCAGTTACTTTGATAAAAAGGGGGATAATGGTTATCAGCCTATAATAAGAAATTAAGCATTTCTCACCTTTTTTTAAATACCGGAGTAACCTTACTTATCTTTAACTCTCGGGGAAATACACCAGTTTCAAAAATTAGATTGGTTATGTAGGTGAAGACATCCGCAATATCATCAGCAATCGTTTTCGCATGGTTAGCAGAAATAGTATCGATACCTGCACTAGAGGACGTTATACCAGCAAATGTTCTTCTTACATCTTCTGGGGTAGCAGGAAAAAGAAAAAAATGAGCGACCACAATGATCAAGTTCGTCGTGCTTACAGAATGGAACAGGTACGGGAGAGGAGTAGTCACTAAATGCGTTAGCGATATCTAATGGGTTAGATATTACTGATCCTTCATGATGAATGTGGGCTACAGGCGGATTAATTGTTTTGTTGAGAAAGGAATTGATGAAGCGCCATTGTTTTTTAATGTCTGAGCCAGTACAATTAATTTTGCTTTGATAATAGCGCTTTTTGGCATCCTTCATTAGAGCATTCAGTGTGTTACAATACTGATTGTAACTATCAAGTTCATGTACATTAAATGGTTGTCTTTTTTTAAAATATAATTTATCTTTCTTACGCAGGCTATAAGCAATCCCTCTGTCAACCTTGGGTTTCTAGGCGAAGAATAACGTTTACGGCAATGTTTTATGTTGTCGATGAAGATACGTAATTGGATATCATAGAGATGAAAGCGGTGTATGCTGATTCAGCATTATTCATTGAAGTTCCACAAGACCAATCAGAATTAGACACCATTTCTATAAATTTGTCCCGATCAAACTTATTCTTAACAAAGTTTAGGCTATTAACGCGAGGACTGTTCTCAAAACAAAGTGCAACAGGGAAGTGATCTTTAATATTGCTTTGAAGAATGAATGCGGAGGGAGTATGAAGAAGGTTCGAAGGCGCATGGTCAATAAGTGTTCCCAAACTATCATCATCAGTGCAGCGGGTGGGAAGGGAGAGTAGAGATTCAAGACGATAACCTTGAAAACAGCTGACATACTGAGTTAGATAAGAGGAGGAAGCATAAAGCAAATTAATATTAATGTCACCCAAGATGACAACGGACTTTTTTTTCCTTTGAAAGAATGTAGTGAAGAATAATGTCAAGTGCTTCCCAAAAAAGCAGGAATTGGTGAATGTGGTGATCGATAAATCGTACCAAAGACAATATTATTATTAATGCCTATTACAGAGTGGTCAACCTTAATCCACACCGACTCGCAATCACAGATATTTAAGTGAAGATCAAGGCTACGCTTGTACCTGATGTCGGACCAAATAAACATGGCTGAGCCACTTTGTTGTGTTTTCAATTATTATTATTATTATTATTATTATTATTATTATTATTATTATTATTATTATTATTATTATTATTATTATTATTATTATTATTATTATCGAGCGGCCAGTCCGTGAACTTTTCTTTCTTTGCTGCTATCATCTTAATAGTCTTTATATCTACTGGCTGCAAGCTGTGCTAAGCCTTTAGTGTATTACTAGGCTTCATCATGTACGAACAAAGCACCAATATCGACTGTCTGAAGTCACGTGAAAATCATTTTCCCGCAGTCCGTCGCAAACAGTTTCTTTCCTAGAGAATGGAAAATAAGTAAGGTTGTACAAGTGTTCAAGTCGATCTGGTGACCGCACAGACACTTCGATACATCACCCGATTTCATTAACCTTTATCGCCTGTATGCTCTTGATTCATACAATTTTCTCTCACGTCGCATAACATCTTGACAATAGGCCTTTAGTAACCAGCGTGGTTTTCAGCCAATCGACACAACGTTTCGGGCTTACTACGGAATTACACATAAACTTATATCTTCTTTACTAAACTGACGTATAAACAAAGAGGAGCTGTAAAAGCCATGCGTGATCTTCTTGTGGGCGGTGATCTCATTAGTTGCTTGTGATCAGTGGGTCCGGTGGCGGCATGGCGAACGCCCGTTTCAAGCACGTCTGTTTCATCTTGCAGATTGCCGCTATCACCAGTAGTCCCGATGTTCTGCTACGAGATCCTGCAAACGACACGCCGCACAGGCTCCTACCGCGATCGAGCAGCGCCCAAACCGACAGTGGTGTTCCATCTGCGCCTGCGCAGGGATGCGCTGCTGTTCCGGAGATGGATTTTCCGTCCATCAGCGTGCCTATGAACAACTATCTCAACCGCACACGTCATGGTACAAAGGTGGCGCTGGCAGCATGGATGCCCAAGGCTATAAGAGCAGCTCCGTGGGATCACTACTTCAGTGGGTCCGGTGGCGGCATGGCGAACGCCCGTTTCAAGCACGTCTGTTTCATCTTGCAGATTGCCGCTATCACCAGTAGTCCCGATGTTCTGCTACGAGATCCTGCAAACGACACGCCGCACAGGCTCCTACCGCGATCGAGCAGCGCCCAAACCGACAGTGGTGTTCCATCTGCGCCTGCGCAGGGATGCGCTGCTGTTCCGGAGATGGATTTTCCGTCCATCAGCGTGCCTATGAACAACTATCTCAACCGCACACGTCATGGTACAAAGGTGGCGCTGGCAGCATGGATGCCCAAGGCTATAAGAGCAGCTCCGTGGGATCACTACTTCAGTGGGTCCGGTGGCGGCATGGCGAACGCCCGTTTCAGGCACGTCTGTTTCATCTTGCAGGTAACATACAATTGTAAATGTTACAGAAGTGATAATCGTTGTTTGCTGCTGCTGCCGGACCCTCTGAATTGTACTGCCGTTTTGAAAGAATTGGTGCATTGCCTAAAAATGTCATTGCTGTTACTTTGCGGTGACGTTGAGACCAATCCTGGACCAAATGTGGACGAAATGCTGTCGCAACTGCTGGATGGGCAGGCCCGCATTAGCCAAGATATAGCTAGCCTATCTGAAACGGTTGCATCCTTTGATAGTCGTCTAAAAAATGTTGAGCAAATGGCGGCGACTATGTCAAACATTGCACCACGTGTAAGCGAACTGGAGCACACGGTCGGTGCGCTTCAAAAACTAGTAGACAAGTTAGATCGTCAGAACGATGACTTAGAAAATCGACTCCGAAAAAACAATTTGGTTATTCATGGCTTGCGTGAGAAGCCTTCCGAGTCGGCTGATGATCTGCTTAAATCTGTATTGGAACTTGTATCAGTTAAACTCGGTGTAAAATGTGACGACATAGAGCGTTGCCACAGGCTTGGAGTTGAAAGAAAGGATAAACCTCGGCCAGTAATCATTAAATTACTGGATTTCAGAACAAAGGTTGCTATATTGAACAACGCCCGGAAACTTAAGGGGACTAATATATACATAAACGAGGACTACTCTGCACGTGTACGGATGGCACGTAGAGCGCTGTGGCAGAATTCGCAAGATATGCGCAAGAATGCTGGTAAATATAGACTTAAACATGACACACTCACGATTGATGGTGTTCGTTACATGTGGGACACTGATAAGAATGTCATTGTTCAGGCTTCAGCGCGCTCGCCTTCAACGGTGTCAGCCTCTGTGCCTTCGGCTCCCGTGAAATCGGCTTCTGCAAAAGCGACTGGCAGGAATAGAGCTTCGGCTAATACTGCTTCGGCTCGTGTTGACTGACGCTGCGAGCAGAATATAACTGTCCTCAATGTAAATGCGAGGAGTGTACTCAACAAAGTTGAAGCTCTCAATTGTTTGGTGGAAAGCCACAGCCCATCAATTGTCTGTCTTACAGAGACTTGGTTACATGAATCTGTTATTGATATCGAAATTTCGCCTCCCGGTTATTCACTACTTCGGAAGGACAGAGAAGTTGGCCGTGGTGGTGGTGTGGCAGTTCTCATTAAAACAAGCCTTAAATTTTCTTTATTACCTGAACTTCCTGGCATTGAGGCTATTTGGTGCAAAGTATACAGCAGAGGTATTGTAATAGTTGTTGGTGTTATTTATCGCCCTCCGAACTCCGACGATATTTTTCCTGCTATCAATGAGTACCTTATTAGTAACAAGCTGTGTGGTTGCAAACTATTGTTAGCAGGGGATTTCAATCTCCCATGCATTAACTGGAGCACACTTACCCCAACTGGCCGTGATAGGGCGCTTTGTGCTTCCCTGATCGACCTGGTTATTTCATTTGGGTTAACTCAACTTGTGGATTTCGTAACGCGCGAAAACTCAATATTAGACCTTGTATTTGTAAACCAACAACTCTTATCGCATGGAGTTAAATGTGAAGTCACCGAAGGCTTATCTGACCACAAAGCAGTTGAAATTGCCTTGAACTTAGTGTGCCCTCGACTAAGACCTGCATTCACAACCGTTTTGAACTTTTCTGCAGCTGACGATACTTCCGTACTTGACACTTTAGCCTCAACTTTTGATGACTTCCAACACTGTAGTGAACTGCACAATGTAGACACGTTGCTCCTTAAATTTTGTGACATTGTACATGAATGCCTGTCAAAGTACGTGCCCCAAAGATGTATTAAACGGAACCAAAGACACCCTTGGTATAATAGGGAGATAATTCAGCTCACTCGTCGCATTAAGCGGCTGCGTAAGCGAAGCCGTTCCGAGTGTAAGAACAATGCTTCTTTCTTCAACACGTTGAAGTCTAAATTAAGAGCGAAAATGCAAGAGGCTAAGAGCTTTTACTTTAATAATACATTGGCTACATTTATGAAAAAAAACCCATCTAGGTTCTGGAGATCGATTAGTCCTGCATCGTCTCTACCTTCTTCCTTTATTGTTAATGACCAATCCTGCTCCCAATCTGAAACTATAGCCAACGCCTTCAACAACTTCTTCGAATCTGTTTTTTCTACCGATAATGGCACCAATCCTCCATTTTCCGCGTGCCGCAATCTGCCCTCTCTTCCAAATCCTGATGTAACCTCCTCTGGAGTACATAACCTCATATTAAAACTTGATGTAACGAAAAGCCCAGGCCCAGACGGCATTCCAAATATGTTCCTAAAGAGGTACTCGGAATGGTGCGCAAGCTATCTGACTATAATATTTAAAAAATCAATAGACTCTACAACAGTGCCCCGGCTGTGGAAATTGGCTAATGTCGTGCCCGTATTAAAATCGGGAAACAAACAAATAATACCGAATTATAGGCCAATATCTTTACTTTCCACCAGCTCGAAACTCTTGGAGCACATTATTCACAAGCACATTGTGGAATACCTAAATGCCAACAATATTCTTTCCCAATCGCAGCACGGTTTTCGTGCTGGCTATTCCACTGTTACGCAGTTGCTTGAATTTACGCATGACATTGCATCTTCCCTTAACAGCCGAGGACAGCTTGATGCCATATTTATTGACTATTCTAAGGCCTTCGATTTAGTTTGCCATGCTAAGCTTTTAGTTAAACTTCGTACATATTTTGGTGACAGCAAGCTGGTTGATTGGATAGCTGATTACTTACGGTCGCGCTCTCAGTTTGTTACGTATAACCACGCGAAGTCGTCTGAGGTACAGATTACATCTGGGGTGCCGCAAGGCTCGGTGCTGGGGCCGCTTTTGTTCATTATTTTCATAAATGACGTGGCAGAAATCATTGGCGATACTCAAGTTAAACTTAGAATGTATGCAGACGACTGCGTAATCTACAACACAATCTCTGATGCTCATGATCAGGTTGCGCTAAATAACGTTTTTTCATTGTTTTGTAACTGGAGTGAAACCTGGCAAATGTCTATTAACTTAAAGAAGACTGTGGCCATGACCTTTTCAAACAAGAAACAACCCCTTTCTTTTACTTATACTAACGACGGAGTCGGTCTAGTACATGTTACGGAGTTTAAGTACCTCGGTGTAACTCTAGCGTCAAATTTAAAATGGCGCAAGCATGTTGAAATGATCTGCAATAAGGCTCGTCGAAAACTTTGGTATCTCCAGCGCACGTTAAGCAACTCAACAAGAGAATGCAAATTGACTGCGTACAAAACTTTGGTCAGGCCCATACTAGAATATGCATCGGTTGTTTGGTCACCTCACCTCAAGCACGACATAGCTATGTTAGAATCTGTCCAAAAAAGAGCAATTAGGTTCATTTTTTGTCGCTATGACCGGCAATTCTCGCCTACTTCGCATGCACACGTTTTAACGCTGCAATCTCTCGAACATCGGCGTAATTCTGATCGCGTTATCCTTCTTCATAAGATAGTTCACACCGGCTTGAGTGTTCTGGCGCCGATTTCTTTTGTTGCAGCTTCAGCACGCTGTACTCGACGATCTGATCCCCTGAACATTGTGCCCTTCAGGTCGAATATTGATTCTTTTAAATTTTCCTTCTTTCCACGGACGGTGGATTTATGGAATAAACTTGATGGGTCTCTGCGCAGACTCGGTACTGAGGATTTTGAAAAAGAATTGTGTAATTATGCATTCTGGTAATGTTTTCTAGTATTCTGGTGAATTTTGTTAAAAGTACTTGAAATTGTATTTTTTTTTTTTTTGTTACTCTGTACTCACTCCTGCTATGTCTCAGAAACTGAGACAGCAGTATTTGTAAATAAAAATTAGTACAATTAAGTGACATAAATTATGCCTCGCAACAACGCCATAATGACTTTGTCGTACCATTTGAGACTTTACGTGCTTTGGTGTACTTTTAACGCGCCACGGACTTCTTGTACGCTCTGCTTTTAAATGATGCATTTATTCATGAGCAAAGTAATTGTGCTTGCCACAGGTCATACGTCCACTCTGTATTATCCGTGCATAAATTCAGAGCTTTCATCAAAACGTTTGTATTTGTAGAGTATGTCTAGGGTGTTTCACTCTGTGCGATAGTGAAAACATTTGACTGCGTTTTTATTTTTATTTTTATACAGTTCTCTTGTGTAGATTTATTAATATATGCGCACGCGCGGGGGGGGGCACGCGCGCGCGTGTCTCTCTCTCTCTCTCTCTCTCTCTCTCTGTGTGTGTGTGCGTGCGTGCGTGTGCGTGCGTGCGTGTGTGTGTGCGTGTGCGCGTGCGTGCGTGCGTGCGTGTGTGTGTGTGTGCGTGCGTGCGTGCGTGCGTGCGTGTGTGTGTGTGTGTGTGTGTGTGTGTGTGTGTGTGTGTGTGTGTGTGTGTGTGTGTGTGTGTGTGTGTGTGTGTGTGTGTGTGTGTGTGTGTGTGTGTGTGCGTGCGCGCGCGCGTGTGTGCGTGCGTGTGTGCGTGTGTGTGTGTGTGTTAGCTTCCACACGGGTCTGCACTCGGCCCAGTGATGTTATTCTTTATAAATGATCGTCCGTCCAGTATCACATCAACCATCCATCTTTCCACTACCTCGCCCCCCCCTCCCCGCACCTCTTCACTGTTTCCTTTACTGTCAAATTTTCTTTCCTAGCGATCAATTGTTGCTTCAGAACGACCTAAAAACTACAGGATACTGGTGTGCTTAGTACCTTATGCAGCTGAATGTTTCTAAGTGCAAGTTCTTGGAAGTATCGCGCAAGCGCACTAACCTACCTGTATGTTTTTTACTCGGTTATTCTTGAACAGCTCACATAACCTTGGTAATATCATCACAATTGCATTGAACCAGTTTGTTCATATATTACAGCTTGTAGCTCACGCTTTTAGGTTGCTTGGATTTATCAGGCTACCCCTCTTTCTCTCGCCGCCCTCCATCCGTAAACTTGCGCACAAATTTTGTACTTACTAAACTAGATCATCGTCACCGTCATCATCACTAGCATATTTTTATGTCCACTGCAGGACGAAGGCCTCTCCCAGCGAGTTTCAATTACCGCTGTCTTGCGCCAGCTGATTAGAACTTGAGCTTGCCAATTTCCTAATTTCATCACCTCACCTAATTCTCTGCCTTTCTCGACTGCACTTCCCTTCCCTCGGCGCCCATTCTGTAACTGTAATGTCCACCAGTTATCTGCCTTAAGCATTACATGGCCTGCCCAACTCCATTTCTTTTCTCTTAACGTCAACTAAAATATCGGCTATCACCCTCTCCTCTCTGATCAGCGCCAGTGTATTCCTGTCGCTAAACGTTACACCTAAAAATTTTCATTCCATCTCTCTTTGCGCAGTCCTTAACTTGTGCTCGAGCTTCTTTGTTAGCCTTCAAGTTTCTGCTCCATGTGTTAGCACCGGTACAATGCAATGACTGCAAACTTTTATTTTCAACGACAGTGGTAAGCTTCCAGTCAGGCTTTGGTGACGCCTGCCGTATGCAGTCTAACCCATTTTTATTCGTTTGTAAATTTCCTTCTCGTGATTAGTGTCCCCTGCGTGTAATTGACCTAGATAAACGTTCTCTTGTACAGACTACAGAAGTTGGCTGGCAACCACGAATTCTTGTTCACTTGCCAAGCTATGAAACGTTATTTTTCTCTTCTGCCATATTAATATTCAACTCTACTCTTAGACTTTCTCGGTTAAGGTCCTCAATCATTTGTTGTAATTCATCTGCAGCGTTTATGAACAAGAAAATGTCATCTACAAACCGAACGCTGTTGAGATATTCGCCGTTGATCGTGACTCTTAAGCCATACCAGTCTAATCGCTTGAATATTTCATCTAAGCATGCAGTGAATAGCATTGGAGAGATTGTGTCTCCTTGCCTGACCCCGTTCTTGATAAGTTATTTTCTACTAGAACCAAGGTAGCTGTGCAATATTTGTAGATATTTCCCAAGGTATCCACGTATGCCTCCCGTAGTCCTTGATTACGCAATGTCTTCAATACTGCTAGTATCTTTACTGAATCAAATGCATTTTCATAATCCATGAAAGCCATATAAAGAGGTTGATTGTACTCCGCAGATTTCTCAATTACCTGATGGATGACCCGGATGTAATTCATCGTAGAATGTTCGAAACAGCTATATAGTTAAAACAGCTTTTCCTAAGCATTCTGTACAAGACAACGTGTTGCTTTTCAAGAACAAAGTACGTGAATTAATTGAGAAATGTATACCGGTGTGCAGCTTCCGTTCTACTAAAAAAATGTTATTTCCGAGCTGCAGAACAGCGACAAAGCCCAAGTGCATGGGACAAATACTACTCAGCGGAAACCACATACCTCGCAGCAATACGCAACACTAAGTCCAACTTTTTTCACAATCACCTTCCTAATGTGTTAACACGTAATTCGCAGTAGTTTTGCACGTGGTGAACCCGGAACATAAACGTACAATTACAGTTGCTGAGGAATAGAATGAAGTTGTAAGTGACGCAGAAAGTGCAAATGCATTTAACATCGCTTTTGCAAATGTGTTCACTCATAAGCGTGACATTCTTTTTTTCCTTACAAAGAACTACCACCAGTTAACTAACTATTCGCGAGATTGTATTTTCCACAAATGGTCTACCATCTCAGATTGAGCATGTCAAGGTCACCGTCAGCTGGCTTGGATGAAATTATTGTTTTTATTGTATTATGAAGTTTTTACTAAATACTATGAATATTTCTGCAAACTGCCTGTGTCTTTTGTATTCTCAGTCCCTTTCGACAGGTCACAATACCCTAATAATAATACCCTGCAATACCCCCTAGTGGGGTCTTTAAGGTAAATAAATGAAATGAAAAAAAAAGAAAAAAAACGTGCCTGATGACTGAAAAGTGGGAAAAGTCATTCCGATCCGTAAACCAGGTAATAGACAGTCACCGTTCAATTATCGTCCAATATCTTCAACAAGTATACCCTGTAAAATCATGAATCATGTAATTTATTCACAAATCATGAACTTCCTAGTCTCTAACAATTTATTTAATTCTTCACAGCACGGTTTTCGCAAACGTTTATCCTGTGAAACTCAGCTAGCTAAATTTCTTCATGATTTACGTCTAAGTTTGGATCACAATCAACAAACTGATGTCATCTTAGATTTCGCGAAGGCTTTTGATAAAGTGTTGTTACGGGTTCGTTTTAGATGGCTGTCCGTTGCGTGGCGCCACTTACACTACCCAGTAAAGGCGGGGAAAATAAACAACACGGGACCAGTTGCAAGCGGAATCCTGAGTATACGGTCGTGCTGCAGTACACGTCGTCGGTTTCTGTTTACTGGGTGTAACCGTTGACGGCAACCGCAGAGTCGGTCGGCCTCTCGGAACTGCTCGACTACACCCGTAACAAGTGGCGACGAGGGAACAAGCGTTCAAGTTTCTCATTGAGGTTTCTCCAAGTGCGTCGTCTTTCCACGCCCACTTTTACACACGTGAGTTCGCCGTTCGTCTGGTGAATTCGACGCAACAGAACTTCGTCATGACAATATTCAGTAACCACGAAGCATTGGACGAAGGAGAGGGAGATGTGTGGCCCTGCTACGTTGAACGCCTTGAAGCTTTCTTCATCGCCCGTAATACTTCAGCAGAAAAAAAGAAGTCAGTGTTCTTCAGTTGTAGGCAGAAGACGTATGCTCTCTAGTGGGATCTCGTTAGCCCGCTCAGCAGCAAGGCAAAACCTTGCAAGAAATTCTTCCCGTTCTAGGTGACCATTGCTGCCCCAAGCCATCTGCTGTTGCTCAGTGTTTTAGGTTCAACACGCGCGTTTGCGCAGAGAGTGAGTCCATCAGTAACTTCGTGGCGTCACTCAAAAGTCTCGGAATATTTCAACTTCGGAACTGAGCTTTGCAATATGTTGAGGGACCGTATCGTTCGCGGCATCAAGGACACAGTCATGCAGACGAGGCTGCTCGAGAAAGCACACCTTACGTACAAAGACGCCGTGAAGACTGCACTAGCCATGGAAGCTGCGAAGATAGATGCTGGTGAGACAGCCAGTTCCAGCAAAAGTTCGCGCTTCCTAGGCATAAGGTTGTGACATCAAAGGGGCGTGTCTCATGCTACCGCTGCGGGGAGGCATACTTCAGGACCAAGTGCAAGCACATCAGCACTTCGTGCAACTACTGCCGGAAGCAGGGACCCATTGCTTGAGTGTGCAACTCGAAGAAAAAACACGCTTCATCGCGGAAGGGCAAGTCTACAAAACTACACGGTTCCGCGCCTCCAGCTCGCAAAACTTCAAGTGGAACGCATCAAGTCAGCACAGTTGACAACAACGCACCTACCGATGTGCTTGAGATGTGGCCAGCCCACACCGTCGCGCCTTCGCCGCCTTTCACCGTGACCGTCAGCGTTTGCGACAAGCCGCTCCGTATGGAGCTGGACACCGATGCGAGCGTTTCTGTCATTGTAAATAAACGTCTTCGGGAGCTACTACCATCGGTGACTGTAATGCCATCGAATGTACTCCTACAAAGCTACTCGGGCGCGCTCACACAAGTTCAAGGCAAAGCATATGTCGCAGTACAGTTCCGCGACAGAAAAGCTGCCCTACCTTTGTTCCTGACTAGGGAAGGTCCACCAACACTGCTTGGTCGCAATTGGATTCGAGAACTGGGCAGTGACATTGCTGTCCGGGAAGCAGATTTTCATGCTCTTTCTGATGTTAAGGACGTTATTCAAACATTTCCTGAGGTATTTAACAGAAACTTGGAGCTTTCAAGGGTCCAAAAGCCACAATTCATGTTCCCCAATATGCGGTACCCAAGTTTTCAAGCCACATCCCCTGCCCTTTGCCGTGGAGGATGGGTTATCACAAGAGCTTCAAAGTCTACAGAGAGAGGGCATTCTAGAGCCAGTTGCCTCTTCAGCTTGGGCTGCGCCTCTTGTTCCAGTGGCTAAGAAGGATGGCCACGTCGGAATTTGCGGAGATATCAAGATTACTGTCAATCCAGTGGTCACATTGAAAAAGTACGAAATTCTGAGAATTGAGGACCTTTGGACCATGCTGTCAGGGGGTGAAAAGTTCACCAAACTGGATTTGAGGGATGCCTACCACCAAATAGTTATTGATAAAGTCTCTAGGAAGTATGTCACTATTTCCACACATATGGAGATATCTCAGTATACACGTCTTCCTTTCGGCACCAGCCTTGTTCCAAGAGAAATGGAGAACCTTGTTCGAGGACTGCCGCGTGTTGCAGTATATTTTGATGTCATTCTTGTCACTGGCCTGAATGATTCGGAGCACTTTCGCAACCTCAGTGCTGTTCTCTCTCGGCTTCGTGATGTTGGACTCAAATTGAAGTTCGACAAGTGTCCCTTCTTTGTACCACACGTGGAGTACCTAGGGCACATCATAAGCAAAGAAGGGCTACCTCCAACTTTCAGCAAGGTATCTGCAATCCTTCACCACCTTCAGCCCGTGACTTCAAGGAACTCCAAATCTTTTGGGGCTTGTGAATTTCTACAGGCGTTTTCTTCCAAACATTTCTGGACGCCTCCGCCGTCTAAATTCGCCTTTCATGAACGAGAAAAAATAGGTTTGGGGAAAGACCAAGAAGGTGCATTCAATACAGTGAAGCAGTTGGTAACGTCAGCTCCTGTCCTAGTATATTTCGATTCAGAGAAACCACTGTTTTTCAGTTGTGATACGTCTCCGTATGGAATTTATGTAATGTACCCCTTACACCTTTTATGTAATGCCCGATATGGGCATTACATAACGGGTGGGTCTTTATAAAATAGCAAGAACATCGTGTGAAATAATCATTTAACAAAATGGTCGGTTACAAGTTTTGTAAACGAAGATGAACAAGTGGTAGTAGTGATGTTGGAGGGAAGGCCATTCCAGTCTGTGGCGGTACGGAAGAAAAAGGAGGCAGTGAAAGTGATTGTCGGAGCACGTGGGCGCGCTACTGGAAATGGATGGATGGTGCGATGAGATATGCGTGCTGCTGCTGAGATGTAAGGCTCTTGATTAAGGGAAGAAAAAAAGAACCTTCTCGCGTCGTCGTACTCCTTATCTTTTCCTTACGCTGTCGGTAACGTTAATATTGAGAGTGTCGAAACATATAAGTACTTAGGAGTAACGTTGTCATGTGATCTGACATGGTGCGGACATATCACTAACATGTAGCGTCTGCTAAAACAACACTCGGCTTTCTAAAACGTCATTTAAGTCACGCGCCTGAACACTTATAGTTGTTGACTTACAAACCCATTATCAGACCAAAACTTGAGTACGCCGCTGCCATCTCAAGCCCGCACCAGGTGTACATTTTACAAGTACACTCGAGGCAGTGCAGAATCGAGCAGTCCGATTTATTCATCCATCCTATTCTTATCATAACAGTGTATCATCCTAAAAGCAGAGTCATCTCTATTGTCTCTCGCACTTCGTCACTGCATCGCATCTCTAGCACTGTTCCAACATTTATTACAGCACCCATGACCATCCAAGCTTTATCATCCCACCAGCCCGCACATCTCATCGTACCGTCCATGCCCTTAAAGTCGTCCGGCCAAGCACCTGCACTGCTACATTCTCCGCCTCCTTTCTTCCGCGCGCGGCATCCAATTGCAATGACCTTTCCCACAGCGTTGCTGCTATCACCTGCCCGACAATATTTCTTCAAAATGTAACAGACTACTTGTCGCGGAATTAATGTGTCGTTACCTTTGTTAAAAAGTTTTCTGCATATCCACCCGTTATGTAACACTCCCTACAGAGCTGCTTAAGGTAATAAAACGAAATGGAATGAAATATTCGTTCCTGAAGCCAGCCTGTTAGTTCTCTTGGTTGATTGAAGTCAAGTTGCCCTGATACTATTGGGAGAATATGTTCTGCAATACTGAGAGCAAGTTAATGGGCCTATAACTTTTTTATTCTTTAATGTCTTTTTTCTTATTGATTAGCATAATGTTGGTATTTTCCACCTCTGTGGTACACTTGAAGTCCTGAGGCACTGCGTATAAAGCGCCGCAAACCTTTCACGCATAGTAGCTTCTCCATCTTTAATTAAATGATTGTTATTCCATCTTGCCGCTTTTCCCCGGGACATGTGTTGCAAGGCCTTTTTAACTTAATCGCTAGTTATAGAAGGAGCCCCTGTATACTGTTCATCACTACTTCCAATTCAGGTTGCATGACTGCTCTGGGCACTGTACAGGTATGTATAGAATTCTTCGTCTGATTTTACTGTCATCAGAATTTAGATTAAGCTAGATTATGCATCTTAACTATGGAACCCTCACCAAAATACCTTTACCAGTGCCTTAGAAGAATTACGTTCAAAATAAAGTGGCTTGTTTCATTGTTTTTAGATACGATTATCAATATAGCGTGAGTGATGTAAAAGCAAGCCTTCGATTTGTCACATTAGCACCACGTCGCAAAATTTCACGTCTGTGCCTTTTACACAAACTGTTCTACAATTTCCCGGGCCTACGCGAA
Organism: Dermacentor variabilis; assembly: GCF_050947875.1. NCBI lineage: Eukaryota > Metazoa > Arthropoda > Arachnida > Ixodida > Ixodidae > Dermacentor > Dermacentor variabilis. The sequence continues at coordinate 229,323,376 of NC_134568.1, forward strand.
ACAGTACTTTTTCCACCACACCGGCGAGCGCTCAGGTACTACCCCAGTTGACAAATAGCCCTCGGACAAAGCAACTGCTGGTAGTATTCTCAAGGTAACATTTACCTGCAGGTAGCAATACCCCTCGTCCGCTTCCTCGTCCATAAAGAAAAGAATTACGTGATCGCCAACGCAGTGTAACTGATTACCACGCAACACGATACGTAGGTCCCGTTTATGTGCATGGCCAAATAGTGACACCTCCGCATAGTGACGTCACCCCGTAGCAAGGCCCGTTTGTCTGCCGCACATTTGTATGGTGGACTCACAAAACCCATTTTAAGTGTTCTTGAAACCACAGCGTTCAGAAACGGCGTCAAATCTGCGTGGTATCGCAAAAGCCTTCGAAGCGCTGTACACTCGCTGTGACGTCAGCATGCGAAAGAATGTTGTTCAGCGTCTTGCTCGAGTCCACCGCTGAGTCATAATGACGTCCATTCTGTCTTCCGCTTTATTGTATCACGACCAGGGCGACGATAACGATTCAGATGAGTTTTTATCACCACACCCGCTGTGCCAGACATCAAATGGTGCTTTTTATATAAGCCGAACGAAGAATGTTGCTGGACCAGTTTAGCCTGCGTAAACGAAGGAGTGCTCATCGGACGTTGCAGGAAAACACGATTTTTCTTTCGCCTTCCTAAAGTTTTGTTCTGTTGCATTTTGACTGTGTAAAAGAGCAAAATAAAAAACAAGAAACAATTTTAATTTTCTTTATACTGTTTGGATCGGACCGCTGGTACGATCTGTTGGGAACTCGGCGCTGACGCCCGTGGTTGTACCTGGGTCGCAAGCCCCAAGGGTAGCGTTGGCCTGGCGGCCTGGGGTACAACTGGAAGCATCCGAAGGTCCCGGCAAAGCATGAGTCGACTGGTAACAACGAAACAACTTGTTTATTTTAACATCGCAAAGAGTTGGCGGTCAGGTTTGACCGTAGTAGAGAGACGGGAGAGCACTTCACTCAACAGAAGAAATCGGAGCCCTCCTTTTGGCGTCCGGGGGCAGCTGTTTTTATACTCTCGCAGTTGAGGGCAAGAAGGAACCCCTCAAAAGACGAGCACGTGAATGTACAATGGGCTAATGGTGACGCACACTGTCGTAGCGATGCCGTAGCACCATGTCGAGCACGATCTCGTAGCACCCTGTCGTGGCGCTGCCGGTCGGACACAATGACTGTAATGAGAGGATGGTCCCTGCTTTGGCATCGCCTGTTTCGGGCACAATGACTGGAATGCGAGGATGATCCCTAGGCGGTCGCATCGCGGCAGTCGCGCTTTGGCATCGCCTGTTTCGGGCACAATGACTGGAATGCGAGGATGATCCCTAGGCGGTCGCATCGCCGCAGTCGCGCCTGGAAACACCTGGCGATGAGTGTTGCGGCGACGACGATCGGGCCAAAATGTCTGCCGCCCCGCCGCAGTCGCGCCGGCAAAACCACGTGTCGCAGGCGAAACGCAACAGACCGCCCCGCCGGGGGAAGGAGATCCCGATGGACAGGGGACTGCATCCGCTGTCCGGAGGGATGTCGCTCGATGATGCTCATAACCGAAGTCGGGCGTCCCTCGACGTTTCTTGAGCGCAGCGCACAGAGAAGGCCTCGTTCTCTCGTTCAGGTTCGCACGGGACACTGCAAAGTGACTTCGGGAGAGTTCACATTTTTGTTCTCGTTCCCGGCAAGCGTTAGAACTACGCTGAAACTCAACCGCTCAGTCAGCAAGCACGGCACAACCCTCACTAAGCCCTGCCAGGCTCTTTCCCCTTGTTATACCACTGCCTAGTTCCTTACAGTAGTCTAGCATCACTCAGAACGCGTCCACAAATTGAAAAATTGCACTAGAAAGCATATCATCACTTTGAAACACTAAACAAAAGCAATATGTTAAAAAAAAATCCTGCCTCAGGAAGAAAAACATCAGTAACAAACAATTTTGAGGCTGATTCCTACGTTAGGGGCTTCGACTTAAGCCATCGGCGTTACCGTTGAGACTCCCCTTTTTGTAACGCACCTCAAAGGAATATTGTTGTAAAGCGAGGCTCCAGCGCAGGAGGCGGCCATTTTTGGGAGAGATGGTCTGCAGCCATTGGAGAGGGCAGTGATCCGTCTCAATGATAAACCTCGAGCCGGCTAGATAGCATGACAATTTCTGAACGGCCCACACGAGACATGCACACTCTTTCTCGGTGGCGCTATACGCCTGCTCACGACTGGTCAGCTTACGACTAGCATACAGGACGGGGTGTTCTACTTCTCCATTTTCCCGTTGGCACAGTACAACGCCCATGCCTCGCTCACTAGCATCGCACTGACAATGAACCCTTTTGTATAGTCTGGCGATCGTAGCACAGGCTGGCTTGTTAGGGCACTCTTTAGGGCGCTAAAAGCTCTTTCCTTGGTCTCGTCCCAGACGACTGTTTGAGGCTCTGTCTTTCTTAGAGCATCCGTCAGGGGAGCCGCGATATCAGAGTACCTAGGGATGTACCTCTGATAGTAGCCGGCGACACCCAAGAACGACCGAATATCGGTCTTGGTGCGCGGTTGCGGAAAGTCTCGCACAGCGGCCACTTTTATTTCAGAGGGGCGGCGACGACCCTGACCAATCACGTGACCGAGGTAGACAACCTCGGCCTGTGCTAACTGGCACTTAGGAGCCTTGACTGTCAAGCCCGCTTCGCGCAGGCGGGTTAGCACTGCCCGCAAGTGTGTCATATGCTCAGACCAGGATGCGGAGAATATCGCTACGTCGTCTAGATACGGTAAAGCGAATTCTTGCTGTCCCCGCAACACTTTATCCATGAGACTTGAAAAACAGTATGGCGCGTTCTTCAAACCAAAACTCAACACTTTAGGACGGAATGTTCCCATTGGTGAAATGAACGCCGCATACCTACTAGCCTCTTCTGTAAGTGGAACCTGCCAATAACCCCTGACAAGATCTAGGGTGGAAATAAACTGAGCGCTACTAACTTTCTCAAGGCGCTCCTCGATGTTAGGGATCGGATAAATTTGATCCTTAGTGATGGAATTAAGCCTGCGGTAGTCGACGCAAGGACGAGGTTCCTTGCCCGGTACCTCAACTAAAATCAAAGGGGAGGTATAATCACTCTCACCTGCCTCAATAACACCGAGCTGTAGCATTTTCTTTACCTCAGCCTCCATAATATCGCTCTGGCGGGGTGACACCCGATACGCCTTGGATCGTACTGGCTCTGTGGAGGTAAGTTCTATATCATGAGTAAGTACAGAAGTCCTACCAGGCCTCTCAGAGAACAGACCTTGAAACTCTTGTAATAGCTGGTGTAGTTCGGTTTTCTGCTCAGGCGACAGCGGTGCTTTACTGATAAGGTCACTAATGACTTGACCGGTGTCTTCCCTGTTCGTCACTGAGCCTAGTCCTGGAAGCTCGACCGGAAGCTCTTCAGGAACGTTTACCATCATGCACACCACTGCTTCCCTTTGTCTATAAGGTTTGAGCAGATTACAGTGGTAAACTTGCTGTGCTTTCCGCTTTCCTGGCAGACTTACCACGTAGTTAACGTCCGACAGTTTCTGAACAATTCGTGCTGGGCCCTCCCACTGCACGTCTAGTTTGTTGTTTAGCGATGTGCGCAATATCATGACCTCATCGCCCACCTCAAAACGACGGGCCCTGGCTGTCCGATCATAATAAACCTTGGCCCTCTGCTGGGCCTTTGTCATTGCTTCACCTGACAACTCCTGTGCCCTTCTTAAGCGTTCGAGGAGCTTAAGCACGTACTCCACCACGACTGGGTCGTCGCCCCTACCTTCCCATGATTCTCGAAGCATGCGAAGCGGAGACCGAAGCGAGCGACCGTACACCAGTTCAGCTGGCGAAAACCCCGTAGCCGCATGCGGCGCGGTCCTTAAAGCAAACATCACCCCAGGCAGACACAGCTCCCAGTCAGTTTGATGTTCAAAACACAAGGCTCTCAACACGCGCTTCATGACGGAGTGGAGCTTCTCAACGGAATTCGACTGTGGGTGGTACACTGAGCTGTGTAACAGCTTTACCCCACACCTTTCGAGAAAAGTTGTCGTCAAAGCGCTAGTAAACACTGTGCCCTGATCTGATTGGATTTCCGCAGGGAAACCAACTCGCGCAAATATGGACAGTAGTGCATTAACTATCTCAACTGAGCTGAGTTCTTTAAGCGGCACTGCTTCAGGGAACTTTGTCGCTGGGCAGATCACAGTCAAAATGTGTCTGTACCCCGTGGCTGTTACCGGCAGAGGTCCCACAGTATCAATAACGAGCCGTCTAAAAGGCTCCGTAATGATAGGTACCAATTTCAACGGCGCCCTCGATTTGTCCCCTGGTTTGCCCACCCGCTGACAAGTGTCACATGTCCTCACGAAATGGTCTGCGTCCCGAAAACACCCTGGCCAATAGTACTCTTGCAAGAGACGGTCCTTAGTTTTCTTAACTCCTAGGTGTCCGGACCACGAACCCCCGTGTGACAAGCGCAACAGATCCTGACGATAGCATTGAGGCACGACCAGCTGATCGAACTCCACTCCTCTGCGGTCTAGATACTTCCGGTACAGGACTCCACCTCTTTCCACAAAACGCGCAGTTCTCCTGGCGATACCTTCTTTGACATTGCAGCGCACGTTTTCCAGGCTGCCATCCTTTTTTTGCTCGGCTATCAAAGCCGACCGGCTGACTTTTAGCAACCTATCAAGTCCGTCTGACGTAGGCGCGATGAGCAAATCAGTAGATAGCTCTTCTAACTTTCCCGAATCGGGATTTTCCTCTCCAGTATCTGGCGCCTTCAACGCTACAGACTCAATTTTATTCAGTTCGGGCGTGCTCTGAATATCAGCTTGCTGCGCCTCTGACCCTTTTTCGTTGTTTGATAACGTCGGCCCCGCAACTACCGCCTTTGCAGCGAGCTCCCGAACCTTCGATCTGGTTAAGGCCTGAACACTAGCTTCACCAAACAAAAGCCCCTTCTCGCGCAGGAGGTGATCGGACCTGTTTGAAAATAGGTACGGGTACTGGGGTGGCAGCATAGATGACACTGCCGCCTCCGTCTCAAGCGCTCCGAAAGGTCCTTCAATAAGCACTTTTGCTACCGGCAGACACACGCTATGAGCTTCCACGGCTTGCTTGATCCATGCGCACTCGCCCGTGAACATATGGGGTTCTACGTAAGACGGGTGAACTACATCCATCGTAGCTGCGGAATCGCGAAGCACTCGGCACTCTTTCCCGTTCACGAGGAGGTCTCGCATGTAAGGCTCGAGAAGCTTCATGTTCTCGTCAGTGCTGCCTATTGAAAAAAACACAACTTTTGGTGTTGTTTCCGGACACTGCGCCGAAAAGTGACCCGGCTTCTGGCACGTATAACAAACGCCCGCTCGCCTCATCTCGAACCGCTTTCTGCGTTTGGCTGCCGCCGTCTCTTTACGTTCGGTCGCACTGCTTCCACTCGCATCCGCACTACGCGTGTTCCCCTTTGCTCTCATGGGTGTGAACTTCGGCCTCTCAAACTTCGAGCCAAATTCACCCTTTTGACCGTCCTTAGCTCCGCGAGCTCGACGCGTCACAAACTCCTCGGCTAGCTCAGCGGCTCTAGCCACCGTACTCACGTCTGGCCTATCCAAGACCCAGTATCGCACGTTCTCCGGTAACCGACTATAAAACTGTTCTAGCCCGAAACACTGCAGAACTTTATCGTGGTCACCAAACGCTTTCTCTTCTTTGAGCCACTCCTGCATGTTCGACATAAGCCTATACGCAAACTCTGTATATGACTCACTTCTGCCTTTCTCATTTTCCCGAAACTTCCGACGGAACGCCTCCGCAGACAGCCGGTACTTTTTTAGAAGACTCGATTTCACTGTGTCGAAATCCTCTGCCTCCTCTCTATCCAAGCGAGCGACTACGTCGGCCGCCTCGCCGGGTAACAAAGTGAGCAAGCGCTGTGGCCACGTTTCCCGAGAGAACCCCTGCTTCTCGCACGTTCGCTCAAAGTTAACCAGGAACAAACCAATGTCCTCTCCAAGCTTAAACGGCCGCATCAGGTCCGTCATTTTGAACAATACGCGTTCTCCTGCACCGTGTGCCTGACTTCCATTACGAGCGCGTTCCATCTCTACCTCAAGACGCTTCATTTCCAAAGCGTGTTGACGGTCACGCTCTTGTTGCTCTCGCTCTTTCTGTTCTTTACGTTCACGCTCTTCTTTTTCTTTCTGTTCTTTAAGTTCGCGCTCTTCTTTTTCTTTTTGCTCTTTAAGTTCGCGCTCCTGTCTTTTTGCAGTCTCTCTCTCTTCAATGGTCTCAAGGCATTCCGACAGCTCGTCATCCTCAGCCTCTAACTCAAGAATAGCCTTTATCAGTTCCGGTTTTCTTAGTTTGTCTGAGACATCCAGACCCAACTCTCTTGCAAGCTCCAACAATTTCGGTTTGCGCAACGACTTCAAATCCATGGCTGCTCTGAATGCTGCTTTCTCTACTGCCTATTATTGTCTTGCCGCAACTAACCCGGCAGCAACGACAACCACAATTACCAGCTCTGTTTCTAACACTAACAAAAGCCTGGCAAAGCTCAGAAGAAGAAAGTCCCGCACTCACCAAACCTCGCAGGCAGGAATTCCGCGCAGTCGTTCCGCTGCAGGCAACCAGTCGTCACACAGGGCTCGTTGCACTGCTCCCGGATCGTCGTTGAGCTGCTCAGCATACAGTCAACTGCATCTCTTCGCTGCTGGCCTCCGTTGTCGCGATCTCACCGCTGGCAGACAGTTGTCTGAAGTCGGAGGCGATCCCACCGCTGCCACCAGATGTTTGGATCGGACCGCTGGTACGATCTGTTGGGAACTCGGCGCTGACGCCCGTGGTTGTACCTGGGTCGCAAGCCCCAAGGGTAGCGTTGGCCTGGCGGCCTGGGGTACAACTGGAAGCATCCGAAGGTCCCGGCAAAGCATGAGTCGACTGGTAACAACGAAACAACTTGTTTATTTTAACATCGCAAAGAGTTGGCGGTCAGGTTTGACCGTAGTAGAGAGACGGGAGAGCACTTCACTCAACAGAAGAAATCGGAGCCCTCCTTTTGGCGTCCGGGGGCAGCTGTTTTTATACTCTCGCAGTTGAGGGCAAGAAGGAACCCCTCAAAAGACGAGCACGTGAATGTACAATGGGCTAATGGTGACGCACACTGTCGTAGCGATGCCGTAGCACCATGTCGAGCACGATCTCGTAGCACCCTGTCGTGGCGCTGCCGGTCGGACACAATGACTGTAATGAGAGGATGGTCCCTGCTTTGGCATCGCCTGTTTCGGGCACAATGACTGGAATGCGAGGATGATCCCTAGGCGGTCGCATCGCCGCAGTCGCGCTTTGGCATCGCCTGTTTCGGGCACAATGACTGGAATGCGAGGATGATCCCTAGGCGGTCGCATCGCCGCAGTCGCGCCTGGAAACACCTGGCGATGAGTGTTGCGGCGACGACGATCGGGCCAAAATGTCTGCCGCCCCGCCGCAGTCGCGCCGGCAAAACCACGTGTCGCAGGCGAAACGCAACAATACGTTCAAGTAACTACATTGTTACTTTGCAGATTCGAAGAGAAATTGTGTAATAGCGTCTCTTGCAACGCACTACGCATATGACCGCTATTCATGACATGAACCCAGCCAGAAACCCTGTGCTGTCCATGTAACCCCCTACCAACCCCACATTTCTTAAATGAAAAAGAAAGTTAAAGAAATATTTAGTCACTGTTACCTCCTGTCAGCAAATAGCGTAACTGAGGGGAAAATAATTATTCAAGCAATCCTTATTTAGGAAAGGAAGGACTAGAATTTTGGCAGAAATGGAAGAAAACAAAATTGGGGAGAAAATACCATAAGGAGAAAAATAAGCTTGATGGCGACCAACTTCAACAGGAAATTCGTCCGTCAAAAGCCAGTGTCTCGTCGACTTGGCCACGGTGGCGACAAGCTTCATGCTGCAAATAGTAGGTGCTTTCGTCTCATATAACCCATACTGGTGGCAGTGATACATGGACTCTTACTCTGGCTAAAATTTAGGAGCCGCTGGTGAAAACAAAAATAATAATCGAGTCCACACTCATAAGTTGATGCGGCAATATTATTCAAAACGCGTCAAAGATGATGGATAGAAGACAGCACCTGCGAGATGAGAAGATATAATAACACGAGAAAGCAAAAGTAGTGGCAAACAGTTGTTGGCGCGGTGATTCCCACACCAGCGAGGGTCGCAACCAGTGTTTGCGAACTTATAAAAATTTGTATGCGAATCAACGGATTTTGCTGGAACATCCAGGATTGTAGAGAATATTCCAAATCTCAGGCTTTCTTATATTTTCAAGGAAGAGTTGTACTGCTGCTTACTTTCTGAATGGCCTCGCCCTAAAACGACGATTACTTGCCTGCCCATAAAATACGCATTGCTCTTCTCAAGCAGTTACGACTTTGTCGCGGAGTATACTTGCTTGACTTGGCACATCAGTGGTAGCAGCGGCCCCGGCACAAGCACGAGCGGGTCTAGCGCTCTTCTTACTTGTAGCTTTTGTTAAGCACCCATCATTGTCACTCCTTATGCGAATGGCTGCTAGAGACAGGTACATCTGTTTGGAACCAGGAGTGACATTGGTTTGGGCATCTGTGTGGCAGACACACACGACAGCTTATTCACACCATTGTTTCTTTCAAATCGTTGGGCGCGGTTAGTAAGTTGTTGCACCAGTTAGTAAACTAATGAGAACGACCACATTTATTCGCGATATAAATAATTTCGTCCAGGGCCCACTGCATTCAGAAGGATATGCTGATGCTGATGATTTATGCTTGTAGTTATGTTGGTCGAGCACTCGTTTTGGCCGATGATCTGACGCCGCCGAAGGGAGATTTCCTCTACTAATCGAAAGAGCAACGTTTTCTCGAAGTTCCATCGCACATATTTGCGCATGCCGGCGAATTTAATCCGATGCGCAGTGCTGCAGTGCTATCTCTCGAGGCTCTGCGCGTAGAGTCGGTTTATTTACCTTGAGCTCCTCATTTTCTTGATAGAGGTCCACAGTCTCCTCGTGCATGAGCCCGACCCCATTGAGCGAAAAAGAAGCGGTGACGCCCCTGGCACGAGCCCTGTTGTCCCACATGTCGCCTTGTCCCTTGATCACACGATAGAACTGCAACGAGAAGGCACACAAGTGGTCCGTAAGAGACATTCACGGTGTCGCACAGGACTTTCAGCCACACCGCGCGAAGGCATACATCTCCGAGATCGCTACTGCGTAACGTTAATCCCAAGTTTGGACATTTGGGAGGAACTTGGATTAACGGCAGGAGAAACGCGTTAGCGTTTTCCTGACGCTAAGAGCACTCACACTCGCCACCGACCGACCACAAGCCCGCTTTGGAGGCAGTGCAGAACTGTCAGCCATACACGTTCAGCCGATGAGGGAGCTTATGTGTGACAAATGCAAATTGCTGCCACGTAAGGATATGTAAGAAAGTAAGAAAGAACGCACACATTAGCAAGCCGCGATAGTGTTACTCGCGTGAAGGAGAATGCTTGCGCTAATGCAGAAGAGTAGAGTTTGCGAACAGTTTAACTAACCAGCTGTTACCACCCTGCGTTCCGCCAGCAAGCAGACTGCATGCCGCAGGATGTTGACTTTGAATAAATCTGATGATAAGGGAAACCAGACTAATTATCTGTTGAAGTAAAATGGCAACGTCAGCGATTGTTATGTGTCGTGTTCTCTATTAGTATAGATATGATTGTGCTACTGTCCTTCCGTTGAATCAAGCACAAGATATAGCCCTACAATCACGTCCTCATGTGAGATCTAGTCTTCTGTCACGATAACTAGTGTGTCTTTAGTCTTTATTAAATGTGCTTTGGGGATTTTCTGACCACATGGCGCAATGCCAGCTGCCCCTTTTCTCTTAACTTTGCCAAGACAGCATCGTGCGCCCGCTGCCATGATAAGAAATTAAAAGTAAATACAAGGTCAAAGAAAGAATTTGCGCAGCGTTAACAGCGTACAATTCACACGTTTAGATCCACTGTGAACATGGAATAACACAGTCAGGGCTTGTACATGTCAAAGTTCTCATAGCAGTGCATGCGTTTGAACGGAAATAACTTTTTTCTTCTTTTTTTTTGACTTGCACTAAAACGCTCCTGAAAAAAAAAATAGTCATCCACCCAACTGTAACACGAAACTACAAGAAAACCCCTGTGGATTTCTCAGAAAGGAAGCTTTGCAGTTGAAAAAAATTCTTCCTGGTCCGGAGATCGAATTCAGGGCCAACGCAAACCATATAAGCTAACCAGGTGGCTAGCAGATTCCAGCGCACCTGCTGTAGTTGCGTAGTGGCTATGGTATTGGGCTGCCAAGCACGAGGTCAAATCCTGACCACGGCGGCCGCATTTCGATGGGAGCGAAATGCGAAAACACCCGTGGTACTTAGGTTTAGGCGCACGTTAAAGAACACCAGGTGGTCCAAATTTCCGGAGTCCTCCACTACGGCGTGCCTCATAATCACCTCATAATCAGGTCGTGGTCTTGGCACGTAACCCCCCCCCCCCCCAAAAAAAAAAAAACTGATTGCAGTGCGAGGCCGAATTACTCGACAGGTCGAAACATGGGGAAACTGAACATGGCAAATCCGTTTTGCATGAGAGTTGTTCCCTTGTGTGAACCTTCCTCCACCTCGCAGGCTTTCGTAAAATTGGTCGGCCATGAAGTGCTCCTGTGCGTCCTCCACGTTACTTCGTTTTTGGTTTGCTTTTACTTGTCCTTCAGTAAGCTTATTTTTTAGTTTCAATTATTTCAATCGTTGGCGCCTTAGAGCTTACATCTGCGAGGCATAGCATGTGTCACTTTCGCTCAGGCTTTAAATGTATTTGCGCCCATTTAACCGTACCTACCGGGAACTACGGTAGTTCGAATATGCCATTTGCACAACACAACAGGTACACCAGCACACACGCGCCTTTTGTGCAAGAGCGCTCTCTTGGATATCCTTAAGAGGAACTGAAGATAAAAATTACCTAAAGTAGCGCGCTAGAATTATCAAAACAAAATACTCCGAGTTCCATGTAAAAAGTAATGCCAATAAAGTATGTAATTTCATGTATTTAGCCTTTATTTATGCTAGTTTCGTTTTAGCGAATTTTGTTCTCCCAAAGAAACGCATATTCCGCTAATATGTAGCAAAAGCTGCGGCATTATTAGTGCACGCATTGTCTCGATATTCTTTTAACAATTATTGGGTGAAAGGAGGCAGCCATCGCCAGCATACGGTGGGAACGAGACAGCTGTGTTTACTTCCTTTTAACAACGAAACTGAGATCCAACTTGAACGACAGGTTGTCCCAATCCGCTTTCACTCCCTCATTTGGCATTTTCTATGAGGATGATATGGCAACGATGCTATAGCAACCCTCCTCCCTCCTAATTCTTGTCGCTGCACATTTGGTGGCATTTATTGAGACACGCTATCGACACGTACGGCTTCATGACCTTCACGAAAGAACACCCTCATATCTTCAATTAAGGTTTTGCTTGCGATGCAATACTCTCCACACAGGAGGAAGAAACAAAACTAGTATAACCATTAACTCAAGCCTGAAGTATTGCAGATTTCACTGAAAATACGCTAAATGCTTATGTGAGTAGTCACCGAACAAAAAGAGAGACGATTCGCTTTCACACAAAATAGATGTTCACTCCTTCCCCTCAAGAAGAAAGCAACCTGATGATTATCGTTCCATGTACTGAAAAAAAAAAATTGATGTGTGGAAAAAGTAATACGCCTTTAAACGTTAAACAAAAATGACATGGACTACTGTGCCAGAGTATTTCAGAGTATTTCCTCTGAAAAACATGTCACACGTAGTCATTTTGTCTCACATCGCAAGCAGTGGCGAAAACCATCATCATCCTCAACTCAGTATTTTCTGTTGTCTGTGAGAGGCACTAAAAAGTGAACTAAGTTCAGCTGTATTCGTAAATTAGGCTTTTATAATAAATAAGCATTACCTTGCATTCTGAAGGAAACAAAGACTCAGCCTGTCGAGTTTCGAGAACATTTCCTGTGCCAAAGGGTGACCCAAATACGAGAAATGGTTTTCACATTATCGACATCGCACACAAATACTGACGCAGAACTTTCTGGATTAAATTGGAAAACGGAGAGCTTGGCCTTCATTTTCGCGAATGCTAATCATAATTTTCTACAGACTGAATGAAATTGAGTTTTCAAAGAATATTTCACGAGTCTAAATTGTCTCTATTGTGTCTCTTTAAGAATTTATGGGCACCCTTCTAGCAAATCGTTTGATTTCAGTTTTTATGCAGTGCCGCACCAAAGAGTTTAAATACTCGTTTTTCCCCACACGTCATCAGATCGAACAATCTGCCTAAAACGTTTACTGATTGCCATTCCGAGGGCATGCTACGCGCATTGATTTCCGAGTACGACTTTGCCTGTTCACTGATTTTTTCTAGTGTTTTCTTTCGTTTGCTCTATGCTTGCTTTCTTAGTCAATTCCGATATGTACCATGTTCCCCCCTCCAATAATGCCTCGTTGGCGCTGCAGGAAACAATAAATAAATAAATAACGAAACAAAAATAAATAAATAAATAAATTTTTTTGCCAAGGCCGGTACTGGGTGCGCGCTCCTGCGCTGTCAACAATGAAACTACATTAGCGGCCCTCATACCACTGCAGGCCAAGCAGAAATCAACATGCTCGACTCACGTGTTGGCGCTTCGAGCACCGCGTGTATATTCCTGAACCTGGCACGTTATAAAAGCAATACAGGCGCCAATACAGATGCATCATCGTACAGCTCAGATGCCTTCGTGCCACACACACACACACACACACACACACAAAAGAACAAGCGAGATAGAGAATGGCATTTTTTTCTGTGATTTATACTGCATGCATGCCATCTTTGCCATAAATTCCGCAAAAATAAGCACCTAACTGTTGTACCATCTGCCGACGATCAAAACTGCAGTGAGAACGTATTAATGTATGCCAGACAAGCGTTCTGGTTGCCCACATTAGGTTGCCTTGCTTCATTTTATTGAAAGTTTCCCGGTTTTAGCCATAAATACGAAGCCAGAACGCTTACCTTTGGTCCGAAGATTAGGATGACAGTAACAGTGGTACTCAGCTGCGTTCGGATAAATCCGAACAGGTACTTCACATCGGGGCTCGCGCTCGGCAGAATCACCAAGCTGGAAATGAACAAATGGCAAAAAAAAATGAAGTTTCTTAGACATCGCTTGTGCATCCTTGCTTCTTTCGAGCTCAATTCAAAGCATAAAATATAATTAAACATTATTTTTTTAGTGCGACGGGAGTATATATAGAGAATATATCATTTCGGTATTTCTGAAATCACGTCGAAATTTTGTGACACAATAAAATCGGCATTGATCAGGGTTATTTTGTGCTGCTGTTACGACTAAAAGCGTTGTTACTGTGGAAAAAGCTACGAGATGCATATTACCGATTGGACAACACCACGTTATCTGAGCCGCCATGCCTTGCATGGCGAATCTGCGATAACCGATGCTTGCGCTTCCCTCTCGCAGAGCGTTGCGGCGACGTCCTTTGCCGTGTCAGCCATCGCAGTTTCAAATGTTTCCCGGTTCTATATACTTGCGCTCAAGACAAATGGTATTTAATGAACGCGCCGTCGGCTAATGTTAATAAAGTAAACATGCATGGCGTGCGACGACGCCTCAACTGCAAAGCTACTTAAGGGTGGTAGACAAGACCCAACTTTTCATGACATGCACATATATCTCACTGGAAGCCAGACTCCTCATAAATGGCAAGAACGCAAGCAGCATTTATACGATAGATAAAGTTTATACGCACACTATACAAAAAAGCAAATTATTCGTTTAAACTGGGAATTGGCACACTATTGGCACCCGGTGATAATAAACAAACAAGTTCCTACCAGCCCCACCACCTCGCCACCCCGCCCATAGCCCGTAGGCAAATCACGTGACACATTGAAGGAAATAGTTTTTTTTTTCTACGCTAGGCGCAATCATGTTTTCTAGAAACATTCGTTTTATGAAGCTTTCCTCGCAGCATAAGCGGTTATGTATATACAGGCATGGACGCCCTCCTCATGCAGATACGGCAGTAGTGGCTCAACGATCTTATCGTCTATGAGCCAAAGCCTATAAATGTCTGCCCGATCTGTTTGTAGCTTGGCAGCTCTTAGCATGCTTCCTCGAGTAGCCCTTGTTTCTGGTTAGAGCCACAAAAGGTGGTGAATGTCCGCTATAGATGCCGGAGCAGAATACCTTACGCAGTTCACTGGGTCTTCAGGTGTTGGGCGCCAGGCCTAGATGTAGGCTTCGGTAAGATGTCCACTAGATGTGCTGCGAAACTACTGCGTGCGCTCTAATGGGGCACCAGCAGCACAAAGACAACCCAATATATCTATAATACGGACACTTCTCGCAACGCTCTCGTCGCCGTTAGAAACGGTTACTCTCTCAGGAAAGCTACAGCCCATTGTTTACTGTCAGTCATGAAAGCACTACTGAGCAGCCGCAGCGTCATTTAATGATAATGCTGGGTGTAGCATTTCATAGCCATCGTTAGTCGATCATCTGTGAAATAACGTTTTATTTTTAGGCAGCCTAAGAGTAAACTGTATTTCCTACGTGCTGTTTTCTCAATAATACAACGTCTCAGATATGTACCGAGCAACCACACACCACGAAGAAATATTACGCATTCATTGCGTGTACACGAGCCAGATAACACAGGGTCTTGGTACGTGAGCCACGTATATTCTTTAATTGCGTACAGCTGTGAGATCAGTAACAGGATAAGCGGTGCGATTGCGCAAGCAAGTAAGAATGTAAAACGTCGGCCTCGGAGAGACAACTTCCGCGTTTCCGTTCTCGGCACAATGAATACGCCTGCCGGAGGGCGACTCCCCACCACCGCCGCCGCCTCTATTATCGACAACGCCACTTTCGCAGATTTCTCGTTATGAGCCACGAACAGTGTCTCGAAAGTAAGGCACGCAGGAGTTTGCGAAATCACCGGAGGCTTCCCGCTCTCGTTCCGCCCAGGATGTCTACGGCCGTGTCAGACGACAACCTCTAGCACCCTATGGCGCCCCTTCCCATTCGGTTCCCAGATAAGCGGTACCAGGTGGCTTCGCCGCGGGCGTTGTTGCCGATTTTTATCGGCGCGCGATGTGGGAGCTAGAATGATACAGTGAATCGGCAAGTAAATTGGCGCCGATTCCGGCAAAGACCGATGAGAATGTCGGAGCGGTCAATTTGTGGCGCACGCAACGCGCTCCTCACGTGGGGCTCAAGGTGTGACGCCATCACAGGGAGGGGGAATGCTGCACGTGCAAAGGCATCCGCCGACGCAGCGAAGAATCCGGCGCAGATCAACAAGGGCAGCACGCCGCTCTTATCGGGCGCCGGTCGCCCCCCCCCCCCCCCCGCCCCCGTATCATCTAGGGAAAGTAAAAGAGGGGGACGGTAACGTCAAGGCTGCTTACTGAATCAGCATCATGATGAGGTTGACTATGGTAATGTTGTAGATTGCCCAGCTGATGTGCTTCGCCTCGTTGAAAAAGGACTCGGCGTTGCGCACGTTGTAGCAGACCCTGATGCCCCACAAAAGGAAGAGGAACTCCCCTGCGAGAGGACAGGAAACGGAGGCACGCTTATCAGAGCGAGCTCGCTGGACGACGTCACGGTGTCTCCTTGAATGTGCGAAAGACGCTTCGATTGCGGCCCTGGAAAAAAAAACTGTGGGGTTTGACAGATAATGATTAATTTACAAAGGCCGTCAGTAAGCGATGACCCTAACATGGACAGTGAAGTTTGAAGGGAGAAAAAGGTGCTAAGAGCCCGTGTCCGTGAATCATCAGATAAATAAAGCGGCGCATAAAAGCACACTTCAACATGTCTTCTTCTTTAGTCGGTTGCGATAAGGCATAACAAGACAATCGTTGTTCCTGAGGACTAAGTCCGTACAGTTAGATAATAATTTGTTTTCACTTCAACAAGAAAAAAACTAATAAAGCATGTATGTATGCAATGTGCTCTAAATTAAGTTTGCACCAATTGCTGCTTACCTCGTCCCCTAAAAATAATTATCACCTGTCTTGCTTGCGTTCATTTTCTTTAAAGCTCGGTGCTAGATACTTTCCTATGAAGAATGCTGCGTCACGCTCATACACACATTCCGTTGGTGACCTGAAAATACCTGAGATGCAGCGTTAGACTAAACGAACGGAAAAGTTATTACAATAATTGTTTGGGGACAAACATAAGCCCCAATGCTGCAAACTTTTCTTGAAGTGTAGAGCGAGAGAGAGAGAAATAGAACAGAGGAAAGACAGGAAGGGTAACCAGACGCACGTCCAGTTTGCTACCCTGCACTGGGGGAAGGGGTATGGAAATAAAAAGAGAGAGAGGAGATAACTCTATCTTTTCTTGAAGTGTAAGAGGTCGGGGTTTTTTATGCCAGCAAGCTAGGCAACCTTAATATGAGTTAGTGTTTATACTTTTGTTTGAGTGCAGACTGAAGGCAGATGTGCCGCTCAACAAGAGCCTCAGTGTGTCACAGGAAGCGCTTGCCGAGACATTGCCGAAGTAGTTGCACGATACAGGCTGTGTGTTTTCTACATTTCAGTGTGTCTTACAGTAAATTCTTCTGAGCTAAAAAAAAAAACAGCAACACTAGCTATGAATCGACTTCGACTCGGACTCTCGTCGGCGTCGCCAATGAGTTGTAATGGGTTTGGATGACTTCCTGGAGCTAAAGTTTTCAAACATGGTTTATCCTGAGTTGTATACAGCTGACCACCTATTCCAAGGGTGTAAGAAAATATTTAAGGCCCTATCGATCAGGCAGCCTAGCATGCGGAAAAAACTACCCTGAGAAAGAAAATGGGCACGCTGGACAAGAAAGCGGCAAGACTCACCAATGGCCATGGTGTGATCCCACCAGTTGTATTCGCACTGCTTAAACTTGAGCCCATGCCAGTCTTTAAGATAGATGCCATCGGGTGGAGAAGAAATGGTCCAAGTCCCCAGGTAGATCGCCATCTCCAGCAGTATTGGAAACAGCCACTGCAACAGCTGCTTATCTGTCAGCTTCAGCTTGTGCGCTGACTTGACGCGGTACGTCAGCGACACCCTGCAACGCGAAATAGGCCCAGTGTAAACTACAGAGAACATGTAGAGAGAAAAGCCAGTAAGAGTGCCGGTAATGACAGGTGACAAGGACAGGTTCACTTAAGATACATATGCGCACCTGCCGTGCTGAAGGGCAGTGTCCGGCAACAGGGTAAACTCGTATTCTCATGCAGGCCTCGACTCAAGGCTGTTCCTCGACTCCGCCGAACGGCGGCACAGCCCACCTCCTCGACTAATAAATACAATGCGCTTCACTAACACTCCTCGGTGATTCTTATCACTCGGAGTTGCTTGAGAAAGCCACCCCCCCCCCTCCTGCGCATTTGAGCTGAAACCGAGAAGAACTTGTTGCAAAATTTTCTTTCAGACATTGTCGCGAAGCGTCATTGAAGTGCAGTGATCGCTTCAGTCGAAGGGCGGTGCTGCCAACCACCTTCTTAACTCGAGGTGGAGCATCGCGCGAAGGGACGATCTAGAGCGCGGGGTTTATTGGCGTCGCTAATATCGTGACGGCCGAAACAATAAAAAAAAAGCAGACGGGAACAAGCACGCGCGAAAGTAAGGGAACGTATCGAGGACCGCGTAAAGTGAGGCAAACGAACGGCCATGCAAACTATTTATGTTTCGAAAATAGAAAAAAAAACGTGCAAGACTTGTGTGCTCGGGAACCACGGCTCCTGAGCACACGAGAAGCGTTCTTGCAGCGCGGTTTATATTTCATTCGAGGAGCGGCGATGTGCTGCACTAGGCGCAGTCGAGAAAGAGCGCTGACACTAGTTTTTTGCTGGACTAGTCAGTCCATACTTATTACGGCGTCACGCGAAACAAAGTAAATTTTACTTTGTTTCACCGTCCTAACAAGCTGTGAGCTTCAGGTCGAGGCCTGCTAGATGATACGAGGGTCAGAGGCCGGCACCCAGACCCAATCTGAAGCACGCATACTGATTTGGCCAGGCAGCGCAGTTCCCTGAACATGCCAGGCCTCTTGAGACGAGCGCGCGTCCCAGAGTGGCCGACTGCCATGTTGGTTGCATGCTCCCGAAAGCGTTTGCATGGGCGAGCAGAACGCTGTACAGTCGTACACGTGCACCGCATTCCCTTACGAGCGCGAGCAAAGACATAACTGACAAGAGATGAGTGAGAACAAAAAAAAAAAAAGAAGGAAAGAACGAAAGCCGGGTCGTGACGCACGTGCGGTTATACATCCTACTCCCACGCTTCTGGAGATCAGACTTTGGTTCACCTGTGCGTGAAAGTGTTAAGTGCATTTTGAAATAAGTTTGAAATATTTAGATATATTAAATAATTATTAAATTTATCATACATTTTAAAGGTTTGGAACAACTTAAGTCCAAAGCGTCCTCAACCACTAGCACTGTGTGACGAGCAAAATAATCATATTGCTGTTCATGAAATCACCGAAATGCTTAAATATGCGTTCTCTTCCGCGTTCACTAACGAACCCGATGGTAAACCCCATGGATTCCCATGTTTAAGCCGCCATACCATACCCGCAATCACCTTCAGTTTTAACGGCATCAGGAAATGTATTGATTCTTTAAGTTTTCCTCTGGCACCGATGGTATCAATTCCAAAGTCTTAATAAATACCAAATATGTTACAAGCGAGACCTTATGTCATACTTTTCAGCAGTTTGCATGCTCAGGAGTGATGCCGGATGACTGGACCATGGGTAAGGTTATGTTAGTCCCGAAGAAACGTTCTCTATCATTATGTAGTGGTTACCGCCCGAGTTCTCTAACCGGCGTCTGTTCGAAATTATTAGAACATGTACTTGACTCCCACACTGCTACATTTCTAACATCTGTCAATTTCTTTCACCCTAACCAGCATGGCTTCCACAAAAAGCTATTTGCAGTATTGCTAAATGATATAAACTCTAACTTTAAAACATCCCAGTTGATGCCCTCTTTTTTAGATTTCGAAAAGGCGTTTGACAAAGTTCCGCATCACCGGCTTCTTCTAACAATTTCCGCTTTCAGCTTAATCCTCTTGTTTTAGACTGGATACGTATTTCTTGACCAATAGACACCAGTTTGTGAATGATAACAACCACTTCTCATCTAGAAGCCCTGTTCTTTTCCGAGTGCCCCAAGGCACACTACTGGGACCCCTTCTCTCCCTTATATATATTACTGATTTACCCAATAAACTCTCTTCCAACATTCGTTGTTTTTTTTTTGCCAGACGATTGTGTCATATATCGCCCAATCTTTACTAGTACTGATAAGCGCTCATTGCAAAATGATTTTGACAATGTTAAGACCCACCGTGGTTGCTCAGTGGCTATGGTGTTGGGCTGCTAAGCACGAGGTCGCGGGATCGAATCCCGGCCACGGCGGCCGCATTTCGATGGGGGCGAAATGCGAAAACACCCGTGTGCTTAGATTTAGGTGCACGTTAAAGAACCCCAGGTGGTCAAAATTTCCGGAGTCCTCCACTACGGCGTGCCTCATAATCAGAAAGTGGTTTTGGCACGTAAAACCCCAAATATTATTATTATTATGTTAAGACTTGGTGCAACTTGTGGCTAATGTCACTGAACCACAAAGTCTTTAATAGGAATCGTCGTGATAGCTTAGTGATTTTGGTGTTGCGCTACTAAGCACGAGGTCGCGGGATCAAATCCCGGCCACAGCCGCCGCATTTCAATGAGGGTAAAAACACCCGTGTTATTAGATTTAGGTGCACGTTAAGAAACCCCAGGCGGTCAAAATTAATCCGGAGCCCCCACTACCGCGTGTCTCATAATCAGACCGTGGTTTTGGCACGTAAAACCCCATGGTTCAATTTCTTAAACTTCAAGAGCACGTTTTCATTGGCGGAAGCATCACCATACTCCGAAGTACGTTCCCTGCAAGTCGGAAATATCATCTGTGGAATCATGCAAGTGCCTTGGCGTTACACTTTCAACTAACTTTTCATTGTCTTCTCCTGTTACGAACACTACTAACGAAGCCAATCGCACGCTTGGTTACTTCCGCCGCCAATGGCGCTTTGCTCCCCCTAAGTATAAAATTACTACCTTTTCTAACTTTTGTCAGATCTAAGCTAGAATACGCATGCCCGGTTTGAGACCCGCATCAAACTGTCCTTTCTGACACAACAGAAGCCGTCGAGAATTGTGTAGCTCGTTTTATTTATTCGGATTATTCATACCACACTAGTGTCTCTCAGGTCAAATAAAAAAGCATGAATTTCTATCTAGATGGCGTAATATTTTTAGTCTGTCTTTATTACAAATATTATCATTCTTCTCCGAATACTTCAACCGTCCTTCTAGCCCACCGCCACGAAAAATTAGCGCACCCTCCGCCTGCCCAGACTACCAAACAACTTCATTCCTTTCTTTTCTTTTTTTCTTTTTGTGAAGTCTGCCCGGGACTGGAATTAACTTGCCACCGACGCCGTGTCCCACTCCGATCCACGTCATTTCAACGCTACCATAGAGACCCCACTTCATTGAAGTGACTACACATTCCTCAAGTAATACCCCACACCGGGGCCTTTGAGACACTAAATAATTAAGCAATTAATTATATAAATAATTGATTAATTAATTAATCTTCTTTTGTGCCTCAGCACACAAAATTCAACAGAGCTGCTAAGCACCAGGTCGTGGGATCAAATCCCGGCCGCGGCGTCCATATTTCGGTGTGGGCGAAAATGCTAAAAGAGAGAGAGAGAGAGAGACGCCCGTGTCCTGTGCATCGGGGCCACGTTAAAGGTCCCCTGGTGGTCAAAATTAATGCGGAGCACCCCCACTACAGCATGCCTGATAATCAAACCGCGGTTTTGGCACGTAAAACCCCAGAATTCAATTCAATTCAGCACAGCTGTCTGGATAAACAACGTATATAAGTCACAGCATCTCCAAATAAGAAACTACAGTGACATTTTTCGTCAGCGCGCATGGCAGAAAACAGGGATTTCACGACGAACACTAAGGCGCAGCCTGAGTATGCTTGCCTCCAGGTCTTCAGCAGGAGCGTGCTGTAGGTGATGCAGAAGCCCATGTGGCGAGTCCACTTGGTAGCCACACAACAGTAGACGTCGAGCACGGGGAATATAGCTGCCATCTGCAACATTCAGTCACCACACCAACATCATAAAGTCGTAATTCATCTCAAACAACTGTGCGAGTCAGGTTGCCCAGCCAGCGTTCTTAATTTCACACCGCTAGAGCTTGAGCTGCCCAGTGCTTCGCAGGTTCTTTTCAGTGTTACACCTACGCTGCCCATCGAATGATGCTAAGGATTCAGGCACTAAATAAGTCGTATTGAACTGGCAAGGTCCCATTATGTGTCTCTCAGTGGTAGACACACGTTTTCATTTATCCTCTTTTCCCGCATCAAGAAATCCGACTCGTCACAGCGCCACCAAATTATAAATCGCTTTTATATGAACAAAACCGTTTCCGTTGAATAAGTTCTCTGAAATATGAATGTTATGATACGTGTAATAGTGAACGAAAAGCTAAATTGTAGTAAAAATGAGGACGCGAGAAGTTTCCCAATTTAGTCGCCAGCTGTGAAAATATACAAACGTGAAGTTAAAATTCCAAGTGCTGTCTTACGAGAGCAGTGAAATCTGCTGTTTGCGACCACATGCACAGTAGATTTTGCTCTAAGTTGGAGCCAGCCAGGAAAAGACACACGCAAAGAAGTTTTGCAACATAGAATGGCAATCTTCATTACATACAGAGGCATGTGCACAACCCCACGGCCGCTAACGTGCAGCCTTTGTCAAAAGTATACAGGTTACTCCGCGCCTTCACCACATATGTTGTTCAGCTGTGTGGTGTGGTCTCCGTGGCTCCTGACACCCCTGACCTCAGGACGATGAGTACGAGGGTTGTTTTCATTCCACAGGCTATTGGAACTTGGGGCATACATAAGGAACTCCCTTAAAGAGCCTGTGGTAAGCCTGGTGGTCGCAGGTAAAGCAACTCGTGTAGTTTTGAAAAAGACTGTACATATGGCATCGAAAATTTTTGCGCCCTCACACTCAGTACGTGCTCTCGAAAGGATGAAACTTACTAGCCAGCTTGTGTTTGCCTTTTGTGAGGTCAACATCAGAGAAGTAGCGCTGGTGCATTTTATAAAGCTGCCTAAAGAAGTCTAAGGTTTCCACAACCATAAGCGACTGCATTCAGCCTATTTATTTGCGCAAACGTTTCGGAGGCAACCATAAAGCGCGATCGTTTTGTTTCATTTTTTTTTTCTCTTATGACGAGCCGCGTGGCGTAAGGACAAGCATTCAGAATTTGTTTCAATCGAAGACACAGTAAGAGGGTGTTGCTGCCAATACTACTACTAACGGCAAGTGCCTGTTCTAATGCCACAATTAATGTCAGGAGCAGCAGCTGTCTGGCTGCACGTTCTAATATCAGCTTTATTGATGAGGTTTCTTGCTTAATTCAAGTAATATTTTGGCATCCTTATGCAAGCTGCGCTTTCTTACAGATGGCAGAAAGCGCTGAAAAGTTCGCAAGCATTTCCATGACATGCTCACAAAATCAGTCATTGTTGCTTTTTACAGAACTTATCGAAACTCCTTCGCCAAGAGCTTATACTCGTACATTCCTGTTGCCCACAATAAAGTGCTGCAAATCACGGGTGGCGCCAAGTGAGAGGGGCAAGCCGGGAGCAGCAGATCCAGCCGTTCCAGATTGAAAAATTTTGAGTGTGAGCTACTTTCGCGACATGTCAAACAGTCATTGCTTAATAAGACACTACGACCCAATCTCGCACGCATTTATTTATTTATTTATTTATTTATTTATTTATTTATTTATTTATTTATTTATTTATTTATTTATTTATAGTACGGTTGTATAGATTTGTGTTCCTCCGTTTCTTCATGGAGATGCGTCAGCTGTAGTTTCAGTATTAACAAGCGGCAATCTGTATTCCTATGGCGCAATCTTTATTAACGCCCCACATTTTGCGTCCTACCAAACACTCCGGCGGAGTACCGGCGAAGCTCCAGTGTCAGCCCCAGTTCTAGCACATCTTCTTTGTCTACAGCGGCTCATATTTTACTACATGTTTGGAGGCCATCTTTGAAGATACAAGGTTGATCAACTATTAGTGTACGGTTTACTCTTCTTGTATCAACCCATTGCCATCAATCACACGACCTCCAACATGCAAAAAAAATTGCTGAGAGATGGAGCTGTATTCCTCATATATGGCTAAGCGCCCCTAACGTACCTGCATCTCAAGCCGAATGCAAATTAAGTATTTCCCCGGCATACGTGGCCCATAACTTTTCCAGATGTACAACGTATCCGTCGTGTAGCAAAGGCACGCCACGGCTTTCGTCCCTTTACGAACACCTTGCGCAACGTTTAAGGGCGCACTTTCACTGGCCGCCGTGTGAGCGGAGATCCTAATCGGGTGGTGGGCACGCAGACACCGGCCTCCAAATCAAGGCGAATTGCAAATGACAGGGGGAGAGAGAAATGCAAGTTTGGAGTTATGAGTGTGAACGAAAATAATGGCGGTACTGGTTATGGGTACTACATAGGAGTGGAGGTAACAGTAGGACACATTCAACTAATCCCTCTGAAATTCGAAAATGGTAGGGAGATAGGAAAGATGTGGAGGAATGGTTCGGTTAGGAGAACAAATCAAAACACATGTGTCTGGAAAGAAAAAGTTGCAGTTAAGGACTATTGGGTATGTTAATGTGATTAGTATAACGAATGCACTCAAGCGCTTCCTTTGAAATATTTATACCGATCGGTTGGAGTGTATTAAACTCATCAGTGATATATGATTTCTTATTTTCTATATCTAGAAGACCGGGAGTTTGACTGTAGAATATGAAGTTTAATTTAATCGAAATTGCCGCCTGACAGATAAAGTGTCGCACCACGGCTTTAAGAAGTTGCTTTGTCATGTTCGCACGGTGCCCGTTTAGTCTAACGCATTACGTGTAATGCGAATGTTGTGGGTTCGGTCCCCGCCTGCAACAAGTTACCTTTTCGCCCACCTTTCATTTCTCTCTCTTCCTCAATTTTGTACGTATTAATTTCAACCAGTACTACTTACCGGTAATTTATGCTTTCCATGGCTTCACTGCCTGTTGAGTTTATATGGCCGTCATTGACAAAAAATCAAGCCCCTCTGTTTCCCTTCTTCAAGGCATTTCTTTGCAGTTCTTCGTATAAAACAACCACCTTTTCATAAGTAAGTATTGGTGTCATCTTCGTTAGCGACGCGCCGCTCATGCGCAGTGGCTTTGGCCTTACGCTGCTGTGTTCAAGGTCGCGGGTTCGATTCCGGCCACGGCGGATGCATTCCGATGGGGGCGAAATGCAAAAACTCTCGCGTACTTATATTTAGGCACACATTAAAGAACCCCAGGTGTTCAAGTTATTCTGGAGTCCCCCGGCCACCACGGCGTGCCTCATAGTCAGCCCACGGTTTTCGCACGTAAAACCCCAGAATTTAGGTTTAATTAACCTTCGTCAGGGGGCAACGCGCTATCATCCGATTAGCATTCGCAGCTGACTCAAAGCAAAAGTTGTGCTTGCTATGCAATTGCAGGTGCTTGTGGCGTTCCTTCCCACCAGCAAGCGAGACAACAATACAATGCAACAAATCATAGGTGAGCTGTTGCAGTGCTAAACCAGAATGCACGTCTTCAATTTTAAACCTCAAGTGACATAGTTCGCATGCTTCGGTCACATATATACAGTAGATATTTGGGGTTTCCTAAATTATTTTTTTAATATTGCACTTGAAACGCATTTATTTCATTTGAACGTACTATCAGCGCTTCACAGGGCCAAGATAGGAAGGAGTACAATAACGTATTACATGCGATACAACAATAAACACTAAACACACAGCAGTGCATATGATCAGGTATACATAAACGATATTAAGTATAATTCATGACACTTAGTACATGAGCTTGTGGCACTTAGTACAGCACTATAAGGTAACAAAACTGAAATCAAGCGCCACTAAGAAGAGTTCTGTTGAAGGTGGGTCCGAAACTGCTCGCAGTCAGTCGCGCTTACCACTCTCTCCGGCAGTTTATTCCATTCTCTCGCAGTTTGCAAAAAGAAAAAAATATTTAAAGCAATCCTTAGAAAATCTACCCTCTTTCACGTACTTTGAATGTTTATTCCTTACTACCCGCGACGTTGTCTCGGTTATGTAGCGTTCCTTGTTTACCAGCACCATGTGATTCATAATGCTGTAAAAAAGGCTCAGCCTTTTCTGTTTCCTTCGCATTTTAAGTAAATGAAGGTTTGCCTTTTCATAAAGCGGTGACACCGAACCTTCTCTTCGATATTTGAAAAAAAAATGAAGCGCAAGGTACGCCGTTGCACACCTTCTAATTTTAGTGCGTTTTTTTGGTCGTACGGATCCCAGACTTCGCACGCACATTCCATTATAGGACGAACTAGCATTTTGTATACGATAAGCTTGGATTCTGCGGGTGCTTGTTTGAAAGTCCGTCGAATAAATCCTAATCTTTGATTTACCTTGCCTACTATATTGTCACTGTGGGTCGTACAACTCATATTTGCTGTCGAAGTTACGCCCAAGTACTCATATTCGGTCATTCAAGTTAGTGGGGTACCCGACAGGGAGTTGTACGTTGAACTGTAAAGGCGCGTGTTTGTGCGATATTGTCATGCATACACTTTTTTCCAAGTTGAGGGACATTTGCCATTTCCTACACCATTCATGTATTTGATCTAAGAAAGAATTAAGTTTAAGTTGGTCAGCTGCGGAGGTCACTTCAGTGAAAATAACGCAGATCATCTGCAAATAATTTGGCTTGAATTGATGGGTCTGCTATCAGGTCATTGATATATATTAGGAAGAGCAGGGGTCCCAGCACAGAGCCCTGCGGCATTCCGGGGTCAGCCTCACGTATTGTAGACTGGCTTTTTTTTAACACTAACGAGCTGTCGGCGATTTATTAGAAAAGCTTCGATCCATTGGACAACTTTGCAGTTACCTAAGACGACTCTTAACTTCAATAATAGTTTCGTGTGACTAACCGTATCGAATGCTTTTTTAAAATCTAGGTAAATTATATCTACTTGGCCTCTTCGATCTAGTACTTCAGAGATGAAATGTACTGTTTCCACAAGTTGTGTCACTGTCGAGAGGCCGCTACGAAAACCATGCTGGGATTCACTGAAGAAATTTTTTCTCGTCAGAAATTCTCTGATGTGTTTGGAGACAACGTGTTCAAGAACCTTACATGGTGTTGACGTTAGTGCAATAGGCCTGTAGTCGGAAACACATTTAGTATCTCCTCCTTTTGGTATTGGGATTATTTTACTTAATTTCCAGTCGTCAGGTAGAGCCCCCGACGATAGTGATTTTTGAAAGATAACTAAGAGGTCTTTGGCCATCCACTCTGCATACCTCATTAAAAATGCGTTAGGAATTTCATCAGGTCCAGACGATTTACATTGTTTTAGATTGAGCAATAGGTTAAATATACCTCGCTCAGAAAGCTGGAGTTCGCCTAGAGGAAGGAAGCAACGAGAAATGCAAAAGTCATCTACTTCGCCATTGTCTGTAGTAAATACGTTGGAGAAGAAACTGTTAAGCTCATTTGCAATATCCCCTTCATTAGTAATAAAGCCTTGAGACGTACTCAACTCAGTGGTTGCCTCTTTATCTTTTGAAAAGTGCCTCCAGAACTTCTGGGGTGAGTCTTTAAGGAACTTTGGCATTGTAACACCAAAATACTTCTTTTTGGACTCTCTTATTTTATCCTTCAACTCTTTTTTGAGCGCAATAATCTGTTCTAACAGATATAAATCACGCACACGTTTGTACCTTGATTTTGATCGTTGTATCTTCCTTTTCAAATAGATAATTTCGAGTGATATCCAGGAGTTATGCACACGT
The DNA here is from genome assembly GCF_050947875.1 of Dermacentor variabilis. NCBI lineage: Eukaryota > Metazoa > Arthropoda > Arachnida > Ixodida > Ixodidae > Dermacentor > Dermacentor variabilis. The sequence goes on from NC_134568.1 coordinate 229,350,539, forward strand.
TTCTTTTTTTTACCCTCAAGGGCACAAACTGGGTTATGCATTTGTGTACAAGGGCTTTAAACACTAGCCAAACTTTGTTTATATCCTTATTTTGTTGAAGACAAAGCGCCTTAAACCGTTCAAAAGAAATGTCCAATTCGTCAAGTATGGCCATATCATCGGCCATATTGTAGTCCCTGTAAGTCGAAACACGCCTGGATAAATTTTCATTTTGCTGCAACGTCAGTGTTATGCCAACAATGGAATGATAAGAAATTCCAGGCAAAATCTCAACTTTGTGTGGCCGGAGGAACAAGTTTTCACTCAGGAATACAAGGTCAAGGACAGATTTGCTGGCTTGCTGGACACGAGTGTATTCATTGACAACTTGGTGAAGGCTGTGCGAAAAACACATTTCAATTAGTGCGATGGCAGACTCGCATTCCCTATTTCCCGGCAACATGCTGTGCCACAATACTCCAGGAACATTGAAATCACCTGCTACAATAACGTTCTTGTGTTCTACATGCAGGCAATGCATGAAATCATTCAGTCTCTCGATAGCTGCTGCGCTTGTCCCAGGTGGGCGATACACTGCACCGATAACAACTTCGTTTACCCCCCCCCCAAAAAAAAAAATTTTACACCACGCTGTTTCTATATCTAGAGGATACTCAAATACTGTATACCGCAGTCTGCTATCAATGAAAATCTCCACGCCCCCACGTCGGCTGCTACGGTCGTTCCTTACCACTCTGTACCCCGGCGGACAGATTTCGTGATCATAAACTTTCACTAAACATGCATTCATAAACATTCACTAGAAATTGCACAGAGGGCTTGTGCGCCTGGCAGCACTATATGCACAAAGCAACTCACTGCATGAGGCAGTGCTGCCTCGGCGCAGTGTCAACGCTGTAAGAGTCAGTCGAGCATTTTTGGACTGACACACGTGGAGAAGAATCTACAATAGCGCTCGAGAGCTTCCAACAAAGGAAGTTTTCTCGTGGCCTCTAACAGGTCTGCAGCCTGAAAGTGGTAGGCGCACTGCAGCGTTTGTAAGTGGTTCAGGCTGTACTCCTCTACTGCAGGCCACCACAGCTGCATAACTCGGCCACGAATGAAATCAGAGACCGTATTCACAAAGCTTTTTGTTCGTAACTGATCTTTGCCATTGGCCAGCCGCTTTCGTTAATAATGTGTCCCAGATAACGATTATTTGATACCTGCTCTTAAGAGCATGCAGTTCTAGCGTAAGAAAGTTTTTCTGTGAATGCGGGCCTAGAAATGTTTATTTATTTATTTGGTGGAACCAGCCCTGGTCAGTAGGGTTCTGCTCCCAGGTGTACCAGCTTATTTGCCTCCCAGAAAGCAGCGTGTAAATTTATTTGCCGACAGACAACAGAGTGCCACGCCAATTTTGAAACTAACCGTTGAAGAGGAAGTTGCTGTCACTAACCAAGTCAAGGCTAAAAAAAACACATGTTTCGAAGCCCATATAGGTTCCTTGGTCAATATGACCAAGCAGCCTCTACGAACTCCAAAACATATCTATTTCTTTTTCGCATTGACTTTGTCAGTGACTGCAATTTCTTCATCGTCATGTTACCTCACCAGACGAATTTTCGTCGAACCCTTGAGTGAAACGAAATGTTGCAGTACAGATCCTCGACCGAAATAAGCATGACGGGCAAACCAATCAACGTGTATTTAATAATGAAGCAAGCAGACTGACGCACACCTAAAGAGAAATAAATAAATAGCTAAGGTCACACCAGATGCCGACCAGCGTAAAGCCTGTCGTCGGTTTCCGAGCTTTCTCCTTTATGTCCGCGGTAAAAAAGTGCGTATCGACAAACTTAAGCAGAAATACGATTCAGTAGCAAACACGGGAAAAATCAAGGCAGACAATGGTGGTTACACTCGCAATAATCGACCTTATTGCAAGCGCAACGCCTCGCCCAAACTGTAACATAACTACACTGTATAAGCCGCAAAGTCAACCAGCACGTAAGGTTCTACAGCTTCTTCAAATAACTAATGCATATTAAGGGCAAACGAACATTAAATGGAAGGGCTAATCAGAGATCAAGTAATCTCTTTTTATATGTTACCTATATTTTCTTGAAGAAAAGAGGTCATTATCAGAGAGGTCAGTTCAAAAAACCAAACGCGCTGGTCTTCATGTGGAATATAAGCGGTTGTCGGGGTTAGCATAGCAAATGGGTTTTCTCTCAACTGTTACCTCAACCATTGTTCCACTCAGCAATCGTTTCAGAGATGCGCAGTTGTGGAAACATGCGAGGCCACGGCGACCGCGTACTGGGGTCCCAGTAAAACCTGCGTTTCACAAAAGCTTCCGAGTTTCCGAGACAGTGCTCCTGACTCTCAGCAGTTTTGGAATGCCATGCGTGCTGCAGGACCGGCGCCACAGATCTTTCCAGCAGTAGGCTGGCTTCGAATCTTATGGCAGCGATGGTAAATAACTGCAGGAAGCAAAGGATACTGGAGCGTAAGAAAGCCATCTCTTTGTTGTGCCTCGCCACTCCCTGAGGAAAGGTCACACGATGTTCTATCAAAAGCAAAAAAAAAAGTTATAATGAAAAATACGAATATCTAAACAAAAACAAGTGAACCGCTCTCAGCGTTGCTGTATACAGCCTGCCACGAGCGTTAGCTTTTTTCAGTTGCTTTAATCAGCACGGCCTTCATGGTGCCCTAGTTTTCTGCCTCCCGTCAATATCCACGGCTGATCGCTGCCGCCGGCGTCGGTTGCAGTGCAAGGTTGTTTCCTTGCACCGGTGCAGTACGATAACCGGTGGGTGCTGGAATGACGCAACAAATAAACTAATAAAGAAGAGAAGCTCTCGTTCCCGGAAAAAGCTAAACGCCCTCGACCGCAGTGATTACGCAGATGCAATCGCTGTTTTACAACACATATGGCAGAATACACCGATTCAGATGCCAACCGCGTACGTGCACTGCTTCTGGACAGCTTTGTAGAATGCTCGTTAAAGCCAGCGCTCTGCCCGACCGCTTCCGCCTTAGGCACTTCCCAACAGGTCAGTCATATCCTAACGATTACTCGCTGCGCCCGGAATCGACTTGTCTTCAAGAGCAAAATTAACCAGGGCTGAATTCACAACGCTTTTTCGTTTTTAAGAAAACGTGTCTATGGCTCTTTTCCTTATCTAATGATATGTTCGGTAACCCGATTGGCTGGCACCCATCCTTAGAATCGGTTCAAGCACTGTGATCAGATTTGTGCATACGGACACTGATTTGCAGCCAGGCAAGTGAATGGCTTTTTGTATGTGAGCGAGATCCTTTTCGGAGTTTTGTCGAATTGTCTTACTTTTTTATTGATGTTCTTGTTGTTTTCATTTTTGCTTTCTTTGTTACTGATGATCATAACCTGACAAAGAAGCCGATGCATTGTACGTGATCGCGTCAACTCCAGAACTCTGGCAGCTATTCCGTCTAACATGGCGCCGTTGCACCATCTTGAACAGAACAACTGCCCGCGTGCACCAGTGCAACATGTTCACCTAACTTCGGTAGCGGATCTGGATCCGCTAGAGTCGCAGTCTAGTGTGCCTGATGCGCTGCATACGTTGCACTCGGAGGCCCATTTCTCAGCTCATTACAGGTGTTGTAACAAAAGCTGGTGGGGACACTCAGTCTCCTCAGCCACCGAAGCACTGCAGTTATTTACAGCATGTCTGTATAGTTCTCAGCCTTTCGCATCCCTTGTATGCTCCGTGGCAAAGAGACGAAGTTCAATAATATTATTGGAGTTGCCTTTTAAAAATATGTATTTGTCTCTGTGTGCAGCGAAAGTTTTGACAGCGTAACGTGAAGAAATGCCCATTGCTCTCCGGTATAATGAATCTGCGTGTCAAAAGGTGTTTCAGGATCACCAGGGTCAGTTTTAACCGTGGCGGGCATTCCGCCCGGTGTTACTGTGCAGTGGTTTCTTGTGCGTGGTTCCGCTTCTGCAAGAAAACTGCATGGTGTTAAATGTTTCTCTTAATGTGCTGTGCGAACGTGCTATATAGTGAGCTTGGTGGTGTAGGCGTGATCTTCGCCTAAATACAACCATAATTTGGACAACCAGGGATTCTTTAACGTACACTTAAATCAATTACACGCGTGTTTTCGCATTTTGCCCCCATCGAAATGCGGCTGCCGTGGCTGGGATTCGATCTCGCGACCTCGTGCTTAGCATCCCAACACAATAACCACGGCGGGTTTGCCTAAGCATCTTAATCAATCTCCGAGTATGCGCTTGCGTGTCGGGACACATTACTAGTGCATGGTGTGGTTCACACGCTTGATCCAACAGGTCAAGAAACAAGCATAAAGATGTCAGCATTCGAGGGCAGATTTCTTTCACGTGCCTACGTAGTCGAATGAACGAAGAATAAGCAACTGCGATTCCGGCTGTGCAGGTACTGTGCGCTTACAGTGAACTCCGTCGGGCTTCAGCAAAAGCCCGTATGCATGCCTGAATCATCTTCACCCTAAAGGCGTGAGGGTAGCATTTACAGTGGAGGAAAGAAAAATAAGTTTTAGCTCCTCGTTTAGTCAGCCCAACTCAAACACATGCACTCTAGCAAGTACTCCGTCGCGAGTCCGCAACGCTTACGGTGTCAGCGGGAAGTAGTCCTCGCTTCGCCACCGCGCCGAATAAACGGACGCGGTGCGTTCGCATGTTGTTGTGGTCGTTTTGTAATCAAGTTTACTGCGCAAAGCTTCCCTCTGGAACATGGCGTTTAGGAAACGCGAAATAAATGTAGTTCACTGGGCGTGAAGCGTCAGCGGAGCGCGACGCTGAGCTGCAGTCTGTTCAAAACATTGCAATCCCAACAATTCAAGCGAATTTGATCACACCCCTAAGCCCAGAAAGTGAAATTTCTTCATGATGACAAAGTCATCATCGTTTCAGAATGCGAACATGTTATACGGTCATATTAGCTAGCACACCATTTTACCAGAGAATTTCTTTATTCGTGTAGAATCCAGCGAACACATGGCAATAAGCGAGATGTTCAGCTTGATCGTTGCAGTTTCATGGCTGTGCATCGTCGCGATCACCGGCAATATCTCTCACATACGATTGTGCTTTTATACCGGCCTGTGGAATGCCGTAGAGATAAGCTGTTCATCTTCCGCTGTAAAGGCTACCTTCGTGCATCTAGGGAAAAGTCGATGCAAACATCCGGCCTGTTGCTTAAGTACGAAAGAGATCGATACAGAGTACGCGCACAGCCAGTAATCGCAGATGCTTGTTCTCGCGTTCGGCTACGTAGGTAAGTTTTAGAAACCTGCCCTGGGATGCCGACATCGTTGTGCTTATTTCTTGACCTGTTAGAACAAGCGCGTGAACCACACCATGCACTGCTAATGCTTCCTGTGACGCAAGTGCATACTGGCAGATCGACTGACATGTTTAGGCGAAGCTCACACCTACACCACCAAGCTCACTATATACAAAGAACATTCAGCGAAACATTTCACACCAGGTTTCTTGCAGAAGAGGAACCACACGCGGTAAAACATGATACCTCTACCTCTGCACAGCGACACCGGGCAGAACACCTTGTCGTCTGCTGCGGAGCAACCAGAAATATGGCGCCCGGCGTCGAGGCACGACAGCGCCGCGTCGCTGCCGAACTTAAGTGCATACACCCCATAGGCTACCTGGCTAGGCGGAAATTAGCAGCAAAATAAAATAACAATAATTTCGACAATTACGTAACATATGATAATTATTAACTTTAGACATGATGTGATCGTGATATCGAAGCCAAAGAGTAGTGAAGTAATGTCTGCTTAGCAGAAATCCTAACGCTAGCCCTATAGTTTCGACATATGCGGCCTTTAATGTATTACGAAATACTTTCGCCTAACAGTTAAATTTTCCAAAAGCGTGCCTCTAACAATTCGGGACGATCTTAACTGGAAGGCCGAGACATTTTTTAGCATATCTTGGGGAAGGATATCTCGAAAGTGCTGTTTGTCTTAGAATCTCTGCTATGCAAACATGACTTCTTCACTCCTCAGCTTCAGTTTCTCAATTACAAAATGTGGCCTAAACCCAGTAAGCATAAATGTTTAAAATGTTATAAAAAGGTATAGTTTTACTTGCAGGCACACCAAAGAACTTAATTTAGTGTACATTGTAGCGTAGACGGTTTCAACATTCAATGCTCGTTCAGCCAAACATAATAGCGTATAATGGGTCCGCGTATAGCGCTGGCCGCATGGCTGAGATGGTGCAGCTGGAGCTTTGGTGTACAATGAGTTGTCACAAGATATGTGAAATGTCCCATACAGTGGTAAGCCTGGCTATTGTTGCTTTTAGTGGACATTGGACAGCGCACCTTCATTTACTTTAGTCCTACTATGCACGGTCTGTTTCATCGTTACGACAGCAGATTATGTGGCAGCCCGCAGCATTCTATAATCTTGGTAATATTTCACAAGGCCATGACATGAGCACGCTAAACATGTTTGAAATCCATGACGGACCTGTGACGAAGTGCAAGTTTGACGCAACTGAATTTTTCGTCTTTACTGCTACCTGCGAAGAGGGCTAGCCCAACCATCGCGACAGCCGATTACGCTTCCTGTCACGTGGAATATACAGAATATTAATGACAAATCAGCAGTACATCGGGCTGAACTTCCCGAAATATTTCCCAAACTTGCCGACAACAGGAGCATCTCCATTTTGCGTTTACTGACGGATCCATAACAGATGACAGCCCGACAGCCGCTTTTTCACCTTCCGGTGCATCATACTGCCGCATATTATTGTCACAAAAAAAAGGGCGTTCATGGCGGCAGGACTCTTCAGAACTTCGAAATCCGTGAAAAATATCGCCAATATACAGAAGGTAACGGCCGCTGCAGCTTTATCGTCATTTGAAAAGGGTACTGGAGAGCGTTCGGATATATTTGCAACGTAAACGAATCGCTATACTTTTATGTAACAAACCTGGTGACTATATTCAAGTAATTGTTTGTCCCCGTGATCATACGAAATATCGCGACAACCAATCATGATCAACCAATGGAAACTGATTATCGCGATGCAAATGTACAAACGTTTCGGCTATACTCACGGGAGGTCTTCCCACGCAAGTGCTAGACGACACACACTTAAACCGAGCAAATTAAAGCTTGCTTACAATGTGTGCGACAACACATGACATGGCGTCGGATAGCGACGACAAGCTTCTGGCACGGTTTTCTCTGGGTGCAATATAGGGCAGCATTTTACTATGATTCAAGGCTAGGCGTAGGGAATTGTACGGGCTCATTTCTACTAGAGCTATTGCAATACATCTGTCAGCGAAACCACGACAGCTCCTAAGATGTGTATCACTGGCCCCTTAGCTCAGGACAAAATCTGAACCTACACGCAGGGAAATTTGCAAAACCATGCACGTTCGCAGATGGCGTTCCAGCGTTATTATACGCAGAGTAAGACGTTATAGACCTGACAACCTCGACAAGACGTGATTTCTTCGAGAGTGCTTTCAGCAGTTATTCTCTCAGAAAGGCTCCAAACTATTTTTAATAAGAGCCCTATGCGTCCTGCTCCCATTTTTGCGCGACAACCGTTCCCTGGACACTTGCCAAAACACTACCGTGTCCGCAAAGATGACGCTTCCCTAGCAATTGACAGCCGAGCTTCGTATGTAAAGATCTGCCGTTAGGAATATTATGACCCCTGCTACAACGTTCTGTTGCGATTAGGGTATCTTCCATCAGGAGTTGAAGGCCCGTGTACAGCACGCGCCCCGACTAAATGTAGCAGTTTACTTGAGTGTGCACTGAATCGTCCACTGGTTCTGAGCGCTGAACCGTTAGACACACAGCTGCAATACGACCGTAAGTTCACCCACCTCACAGTACATAATGGCGCAGCCAATGAGAGTGATGCAGAGGAAGACGGGGCTGGCCACCTTGATCACCTTCAGCTTTCGGTAGCGATACACGTAGCCAGCCAGGACCATCGTCAGCACGATGCAGATCACAGATATGGTCAAAAGCGAAATCCTGCCAGAGAAAGAAACAAGTCGTCAGGCAAGGTCATACTGTTCAGGCACACAAGGGCCTCGTACTAACCAGTGATAATAATTGAAAATAAAAAATTAGGCTTTTTTAATTTGTAGTAACGAAAACAAACATTTCCTGACAACAAGCATGGCTTTGTCCTTCTGCAGGTGCATAAGTAGGCACTATAGCTTCTATCTTCTCGATATACTTGGTGCTTTACAAGGTTGGCGTCCCGTTCTAAGGATCTTTAAGCAACTGTATATACAGGATGTTTCAGCGAACACCTTCAATTAAAAAAAAATTGCCTGCCGGAGATAGCACAATTCTAGTGCATGAGCCGGTCTACTCGAAGAGGCGAACATTACTTGCACAAAAAAATGGACATGCATAATCAACCAATTAACAAAAAATCATCAAGTTTTTAACTAATAACCTTATTTTACATATTGCAATTTACAATTCTGGCGGATGAGGCTGCAACGCATATCCACTTGAAAAGAATTGTGTTGCTAGAACCATGTAGGAGATATGCGCCGTCAAACTCGTGGTGAAAATGCACTGTCGTTCCACTTACTTTCTTAACAAAACATCGTTTTACTCATTGAAGCACAAAAGTAACTGGAACGCCAATACATTTCTCCGCAAAGTTAGGGAATTCATACCTCGAAACTGGTGTCATACTGAGAATTCGTTCCAAGTGGATCCGCCCGTGCTTTGTCTTTCTCTTTTTTTTTCTGATTTCGCCCTTTATAATTTGTTTTAACGCGATAGCGTTAAGGTCCCCCGTGTTTCACAAAATCCAGCTTCGGCGTCCAGCATCGAACGTCACTTCGGCAAAAGGAATATCGAACCAAATTCCGAGCGAAGCATACCCAACCACTCTTCTACCACCAAATCTGCTCATACCTTGTCTTTAATTCTTTGCAAAGTTGTTCCTAGGAATTTTGAGAAAGGCAGCCCAGTAATAAAAAGAAAGAAAACACTGACAGGGCATATCTTTTATGTTATCTCTTCTGAGACTGTCCTCTGACAGCGCGCACCCGCGGTCACTGGCGACCGCGTTGGCACGCCTTGACGACAGGCCACTTTCAGAAGAGTCAGTCTTGGAATGCCGACATGAACTGTCGTCGCACCGAAAGTCGGTCAAGGCTTTGTTGATCTTTTTACGTGGCAGGGGCCTATACGAAAGACTATAATGATCCCATTCCGCCTCTTTTAATTTTTTTTCGTGCTTTCATTTTTGTCACGTTTTTCTTTCCGTCTTTGCTTCCCCTTTACCTTCCCCTTAGTGCAGGGTAGCAAACCGGAGATTTTAACTCTGGTTAACCTCCCCGCCTTTCTATCATTTGCATATATCTCTCTCTTTCTCTTTCTTTCTTTCTTCGCAGACTGAAATAATAACAGGAGATCGACCCACGCAGGAGGCCACGAAGAGGCCACGAAGGCAAGAAACCTTGGCTTCGTGCATAGCGTTCGCCGCCAGCGTTCCCCGCTAAAGGTTACGGTTGCATAAGCGCAGTTGCCGGGAAGCATGAAAAGCAGTCAGGGGTCTTGGAATGCTATCGCGTTCCACTCTTAAAGGCGAAGCTTAAGCGACCTCCAAATTTTTTGTGCGGCAAGGGGGTATCTCTTGACCGGTTGCGGTTGACTATATGACGTGACGTAATTCGCGAAGAAGTTTACTGCTTTTATGGATAACCTTGTAATGGCTGGTTTTATGGACAACCAAGTAATGGCTGGTTACTTCGCCTGGTCAGGCAGCGTATAAGGAAACGCTGCATTTCCCAGTATTGCTGCAAAGCTTTGGCTGCGAGAATTCTTATTCCACAGATATTTACGAACAAGACCGACAAGTTTAATGTACCACGGAGTGACAAATGGTGTCGTACAAATTTTTCACCTAATCATGACATTTGAAAAGTCGGCTAACGTCACGGAGTCTTCCGCAGACCAAACTCTTTTATTTCTTCATTTATGGGCTGTGTCAGTCGTAGCCTAGCTGCCTGCCTTTTAATATGAATAGTGTGTCTCAATGGTTCGCAATGAACCAGGTGATGACATGCGATTGGTAGCAAAAATGCGAAACCCGCCGTGGTTGCTTAGTGGCTATGGTGTTGAGCTGCGAAGCACGAGGTCGCGGGATCGAATCTCAGTCACAGCGGCCGCATATCGATGGGGGCGAAATGAGAAAAGACGCGTGTACTTAGATTTAGGTGCTCACTAAAGAACCCCGGGTGGTCCAAATTATTCCAGAGTCCCTCACTACGGCGTTCCTCATAATCAGATCGTGATTTTGGCACGTAAAGCCCCAGAATTAAAAAAACAATGTAAAAGCGCCGGCTTTGAGCACACTCCCAGCTGTTCTAAAAAAGTTTCGGAGTCAGCCGCGGTGCGTGCCCAGCGTGACCAAGTCAATTAAAACAGGTAAGATACTTAGTGTGATGTATCTACTACAGTAATATATTATGAGAGCTTAGTGAGGGTACATATATTTCCTAATTTGTTGTAACGTTGCCCTGTACTTGATCCTAACATACAAGATAAGTGAACTGACCCAGTTTTAATCTAACATTATTCATCTCTGCACAACTGTGCTCAAAGTTGGCTAACATGAAAATACACTGCGCTGCTGCTTACCACTTCCAATTTTTTTTAAATACTCAGTGTCATTCCAGTCAGTTTCACGGCGGAAATGGCACTATTCCGTTGATATAAGAACTAAAGGACTAGCCAAAGTTAAGGCTCTGTAAATCGGCGTCATTACATTTCATGTTTGTTTTCGGCGTTAAATATTGTTCAATATAATGAGCAGTCACATACATTTTCAAGGAAGAATGAATGTGTTCACTAGTACGGTCTTACACAAAGTCGTCATCGTCGTCATTATCCTTGTTGGACTGCTTATGTCACTGCACGAGAAATGCCTCTCACAGTAATCTCCACACTTCTGCTGTGAATTGACCAAGAACACTCGTATGAGTGCATCGATCACCCACCTTTACTTCACTCATTTTCTCCTTACGCGAATTTTATACGAGGCCGAACGAAATTTTTTCTCGAAATCCCTTCTCCACAAGCACACTCATTTGCTCTTCACTTTTGTGAAATTAAGAATAAGTATACATATATGCTATACAACTTATATGCATTAATAATATTTAAATATATCGCTGTATGTTTAGTTTACGTCTGTGACAACAAATAAACAAATAATTTTCAGAAATCGGAGCTTTATTAACATAAGAAGCCTGGCAAGACGGCCCTCATTGTAATTATATTAATTACGCCATACTGCTGTCTCAAACCTGTCTGTAACTGTTATATTATACCATGTGTTGAATAACAAGAAAAATACTTCACGCGTGATTCTTGTTCTACATGTACCAAACTGGAGGTGTAAATGGTGGACAATGGCCACAATCAAAGAGTTTAGGATTAACACGGTTGTGCCTCGCAGGCTTGCCTTGTCGCTTTATTTTAATGATGTCATGCCATTGTAGACTACTTGGCAGGGAAACATTTAATTAATTCTATTTTTTTTTCTTTTCTTTTGCACACAGGTTGCCGTTCCAGCCGCTAGAGCTCCGGTTGCTTAACACCGTCACTTCAAAGCCCGGAGCTAAGCTATCCCACTTTTGTAAATGTTGCCGCTCATCACTTGATTATTCTTTATGTTTTATTAGAGCGAGATTAGTGGAACCTTGAAGATCTGTAGATGTATTCAAAATTGATAACGCTACATCCATTCTTTGCTTACAAATTTTTTCACCCAAACGTGTTCTCCGCAGTGCTTTGCACAATAAACTATTGAAAAACATTGTTGTTTTCATTCTGCTGTCTGCCAAAACGCCAGAGTGCAAACACGTGTATATTTTTGCACTGGCTTTCTTTTTCTTGGACACAGGCCCCTGTTATATAAGTTAAATGCTGCGACCAGGCGGATCTCCTGTGGAACACCAATCCAGGTACAGTACAGTTGGCGTATGTGATACAACGATCCAAATAAAGAATAACTGGAACGTCCCTCTATACGTATACAGTATAACGGTATTCATTTACCTGAATCACTGTACCGCATATTCGGGATTGGATTGGATTGGAGCCAACTTTATTTGTGCCTGCAGTTGGGCGCTCGCGCGCCCCGATGAGGGCCTACGTCATCTACGAAGTCGCCGTTACTCGGCGCGGGTCTCCGCTCGCCGTTGCCGGCTCGCTGGTTCCCTGCCTTTCGAGCGCCCCGAGGACCTGCTGGACGGCCCAAAGCTGTTCGTCTTGGTCGTAGCCCTTCGCGGCTGCCTCGAGCCGCGGTGGGATCGTTCTTGATTTTGATTCCTCTGCATTTTTAACGCAGTCCCACAAGATGTGCGTGTAATCTGCCGTCTCCCTCCGGCAGGCTCTGCACTTATCGGTCGGATATCTCTCTGGGTACATGGGTGCATATTCGGGAATTTTCTCTGGAAAGCATGTAAAAGTAAAAAAAAACTATTTTGGAAAAAAAGTTCCTGTTACTAGGCGGAACTTATGTGTAACCAGATTATGAGTGTAGCGCTATTTTTAGAAGCTTGCCTAACAGCGGCCCGCCTCCAGCCTTTCTCCCTTCCGCGCGCCATGCTTTCATTCCTGTTGTCACGTGACGAAGCGTGTTTTCATTTTGTTGTTCTTTGTTCGTAGAAGGGTACTGCATAGACAAGAACTGGCACGCATTTTTGAAGGCCACCCTGGGCCCCTCCGGCGCAATCACTGTTTCTGTTGCTTGCGTATACGCGCCTCCATCGCGAGCGCGTCGTTAAAAACGAGGCGATTTCTGCGCGCTCCTGCTAGTAATAATTAGATGCTCTCCGTACATTTTCCGGAAGTGCTTTACTCAAGCCAAGGAACTATTTGTGTTGCCGTTCGGCAAAAGCGACGTTGAGCGAAACACGGTTGGCGCGCATCAGGTTGGGCTAGGAAATATCAACGGACCACTGCACTCGCTACCTGGCAAGGTAAATAAGAGGTTGATTAATCGCAGTGAAGCCTACATCCTTTCATTTCGCCGAATGCTCTTCCCGTGGATGGCAAAATTTCCAGACGTTATACTAAAACTGGCTCAACTGTAAGAGCATCGCACGCATAATGCGAAGACGGGGGTTCGTATCCCACCTGCAGCCAGTTTTTTTTTCTTTTTCATCCACTTTCATTTTCCATTAATTTATCATTTCTTTAATTCAATTAGTAATTACAATTTCCCCTATGTTGTCCTCAGTGTCTTTGTCTGTTGACTTCTTATGATATGATTAATTAAAATCGGACCTCTCGGTTCCCTTTCTTCTCGTTCATATATATATATATATATATATATATATATATATATATATATATATATATATATATATATATATATATATATATATATATATATTCACAAAGGATCCCGACTCTTCTATCCCACTCTCACACACTTAAATCGTTAATGCTACCGGGACGCCTTGTCGACTGACATTTAGTTTGGTTTGCGATGTTTTAATAAAATATTACTCGTTTATTTGCGGCAGGAACGGTTCTACGTAAATTAGGATCGCTTATTCTCTGACGGTGATAAGTAAACCGCCTTCGACTTACCTGAAAGCCCAATTGTAATGTGACAAGCAAGGTGAGTCGTCAACGCATTCGTTGCAGCCAGGGCGACAAGGTTTGCAGACGTAAAGCATGTCGTACGTGGGCCTGATTGGGAAGGGAGAGAAACAAGATGAAGTTTTCGCGGAACAAGAATGGAAACGCAAAAGATAAACCAGCCAAGCAACCAAGAAATACTTCAACTGAAAGAAACCGTGAGTATATAACGCACCTTCCGAAGAGTACTTTTTCCCTCCAGGCGCTTTCGACGAGAGAACCGTTGAAGAAGGGGTCCCCAGTGGCCGCGTAGAAGCCCCGGCGACACTGGCACACGTAGGATCCCCGGGACCAACCGTGTCCTCGTGCGAACAGGCACTGCAATAAACGGAGCGGCTGCATGCTATAGCTTTCGTTGTTACAGAGATTGTCGTCGTGGTGGAGCTAGCACTTGTGCTACTTGGACGTTCGCTGTGCAAATCACACGCGCAGCTTCGCTTGCAGTGCGGGACCACTAACTATCCACAAAGGGTGTGCACTCTTAAGTCTATAATTCCATCATGCTGTTATTGAGAGAGAGAGAGAGAGAGAGATTACTTTATTATGTCTTTGATGGGCTTTAGGGGTGGCGGGAGACTAACACCCAATCCCCCCCTTCCTCAGACGGCGACCAGTCCTTGCTTTCTGGCGGCGTCTTCGACCATCCGGACGGCCCAGAGCTGCTCCTCTGGGTCCAAGCTGAGCAGCAATGTCTCCCACTGCTCGGCCGTAGTTATGATGTGTGTGTTAGTGCGGGAGGTGTTGGTGGGTGAGGCTTTGGGGAATTGCCAGATAATATGATCGAGGTCAGCGCGGGCCTCGCACGCTTTGCAGAGTGGGGAGTATGCATCGGGGTAAATGCGGTTGCAAAGCACGAGGTTCGGAAAAGTTCGTGTCTGAAGGAGTCGCCAAATGGTGGATTGAAATTTATTCAGTGTTTTGTGTGCTGGGGAGGTAGCGTAACTGCTCTCTGCGGTAGTGCAGGAGAATTTCTCTGAATGTGACCATTCGGTCCCGCGCTTGACCGCGATGCAGAACAGAGGGCTGGTCGGGATCGGAAGACGCAGGAGAAGGATGATGCACCCGGTGTGCGAGAGCTCGGGCGGCATCGTGGGCGGCTTCGTTTCCAGCCAGACCCGAGTGACCAGGGGCCCAGATGATCTGGACGCGGCGTTGCCTTGAGGGAGGAGTGCCAGAGAGTATCTTCTGCGCTTGGAGCACTATCAGTCCTCTCGTGTAGTTACGAATGGCCGTTTTTGAATCGCTGATGATGCAGTGTGCATTGGTAGCCGCGTAGGCCAAAGCGATGGCCGTTTCTTCTCCTACTTTGGGTTGCATGGTGAATATTGATGCGGCCGCTGCGAGGCCGTACTGCGAACCCGTGACTGCGATGACCGCCATGGCGTTTTGGTTGGGGTATTCCGCTGCGTCCACGTAGGTTGCGTCAGCGGCTTGGTCGTAGCGCTTTTGTAGTTGTTTAGCTCTTTCTGCACGTCGCTCCGGATTCTGTTCAGGGTGCATATTGCGAGGTATGGGCGGGATAACTAGCTGAGCACGAATGTTTGGAGGGATGGGTACTTTTGGTCTGAATTGGGTGGTGTAGGTTATGCCTAGGGTGCCTTGAATGTGCCTGCCCATGGTGGAATTGGCGAGTCGTTCGTATTGGCTAATACGCTGCGCTTCAATAAGCTCGTCTATGGTGTTGTGAATGCCGAGGGCGTCCAATTTCTCGTTAGAGGTGGAGATGGGAAGATGTAGGGCTTGTTTATAGGCCCTGTTGATCATGGTATTGAGTTTGAGCTTGTCATTTGCATTGAGGCTAAGGTACGGGGCGATATGCTGTTCTTGAGAATCACTTGTCTCTCTACAAGTGAAAGTACAACGCTGCCCTGAATTTAATTTCCTATCGCTAAACTATTCCGCTCTAATTCGAATTTGTCCTGAGAAGCTCCGCAAACAGGCTCAAAAGAAAGCGTGACAGAGAACTTAGAGAAGCTTATGATTACGACGTCTGGAAGACGAGGTTGCTTAGGCGCTAAAACCTGTATTGGTTCATGTCTGAAGCAGACTATGATTTATTCATGTTCGTCACTATTGTATGCCAAGGAGTCGCTGCCTGCTGAAGGCACAACGACTCCTGACGCTCATTTTGGCCTGGCCTGTTCAGAAACAACGCATGCGAGGGTACGCCTCGAGCGGCTAAGCAAACTTATCAGGCTGTTCACATAACTGCTCACTTTACCCTACATTCAGCCTCGCAGGAGAGATTATAGGTGCTATGCACGCCGCGGGATTTCCTTGCATGACCTGATGATCGTCACCTGAGCGCTCGAGCCAATACGATGTTGAGATAGTGCATTGGACGTCGTCATTCCGTTACCGATCAGACAACAGAAGAACGGAAAGAATTAAGTAAGGAAGAACTAACTGGGCCAGAGCTCAATGTTGATTTGGACAGTATTCGTGAAACATGGGTGTGTTCCGTATGCTTAAGTGGAGGGTGTAAAGGGCGAAGCAGCATACTCGCGGTTGTGCCAGATTTTACCACTGCTGTTGGAGAACAGGAGGAGGACATCGAATTCGCGACTTCACGTGACGCATCCTACAACCTGCAGTCAAAACCAAGGCTCGAAAAGTCTGTGGACATGTTTTGTTCAAAGTAGGCTTGCAAAGCAAGGTGCATTAAAGAGATTGTTCTAACCGAACACAATTAACAGCGCACAAAGCAGCCATTTTGTTGCATTCAGAGACATCGTCATACAGGATCCCTTGAACCCTTTAATCTGATTGCGCCTCCGTAAAATGATTGCATGGGCGCAAGAACCACTCTAAAGATAAAATAAAGACAAAGTTGTCTATCTTTCTTTCCCACTTCATTTTCACGAATTTGATCAACCAACATCTCTACCGTGTTCTCCTTATTTTGACAAGTAAATGGCAGCGATGATGAAGACACCGGTTGAACTGGAGGAGAAAATCGACTCATTAGTGTGAATGGGCATTATATCTCCTCATGACACTCCCTGAATAATAATAGTGCTATCTTTTGTAGAGCCACTACTTGCTGGCCGGCCTTCCCGAATTTCTAGCGCACAGGTGTGGTTATCGTAGGCACTACAAGGAAGATATGTGGTCCATTCCTGTCCATTCCACCTCTCTCTCGATACTGCAGCTACAGTGACGGCAGTGCAGCACAACAAGCATGCATGCATCTCCAACCTGAGAGGTTCGGTTGTGGCAGCGATGTGTGCCGTGGAAGGCGGTGATGCGGAGTGCACCGGCTGTTACTGGGGCTGCTGCTGATTCGCCTCCATTGCGAGGCGCAATCGCCGGAGCGCCACTGTCGCACTGGTCGATGTCCATGCCGCTCGTGTCCAAGTCGACGCTCAACATCGCCACGGGCTTCCTGTGAGCGGATTCCAAACGCATAAGTTGTATTTCAAACAGAGACGGTAGGCAGAAGTTACAATGCACATCTACAAGGTCCTAAAAGATAACGAAAGGGCATTCACTTCAGTAGAGATATCAACAGTCAAAGAGGCATGTTGTAATCAAGAAGTTG
This sequence comes from Dermacentor variabilis, assembly GCF_050947875.1. Classification (NCBI taxonomy): domain Eukaryota; kingdom Metazoa; phylum Arthropoda; class Arachnida; order Ixodida; family Ixodidae; genus Dermacentor; species Dermacentor variabilis. The sequence goes on from NC_134568.1 coordinate 229,367,781, forward strand.
AGGATGCACAGGGGAATCGTTCGGGTGTCAGGCAAGGAGTTACAAACCTCTCCAACTTTATTTTCTGCATGCTTATAGAATTATTTTAAATGATAGACTGCGATGGATTACTTGTAAGTGTCAACGAGGAATACCTCACCAACATGCAGTGTACAGATGACGTTGACCTGCGGGGGGTGTCTGATAAGAGGACACAATGTTTTAAATGTTTTACTGGATGCTTGCAAAAAGTATTCTAGATGCCTCTTAGGATCGCTTGGGTTCAAGGATGAACAGAAAACTCAGAAACCTGTGGTTCACAGATTACATTGTCTGGTTCAGCAGCCCTTGCAATGGCTTACAAGAAATGTGTGAGTAGAAAGAGACAGAGAGGGGAGGGGGGACGGCAAAGGAAAGACAGGGAAGTTAACCAGATATTATCTTCGGTTGGCTACAAGATGTGTGAGTAATTGAACGGGCAAAACCGAAGGGTAGCATCGAATATTAACAGCGCGAGGTTGTTTTGGTGATGGGTGATAAAGTATAAAACACTGCCGAAACTATGAGTCAACAATCTACCTCTTTATTTGGCAAACTTGTGACCACAAAGAGAAGCAACGCTCAAATCACAATGATAGAGGCGATTAGAATTGTCGGTTGTCGAATCTGGGCCCGTATTTACAAGAAACCTTTACGGTAGATTTGTTCGTAACAGAAAATTTAAACCTATCTTTAATGCTGAGCATATGATTAGACAAGGCGGCTGGCCAAGGGTTTAGAGCCCATACGAAGGAAAAGCTTTGTCAATTTGGGCCCCTCATCTCGTGGGTCAACTGTGCCCGCTATTTACCCTTGATTCACCGCATATACCCTCAATCATAGCTGGCAGCCTCCAATATTGGAGAATTAACATTATTATTCGGGGCGCGCGCGCGATTTAATCAGGGAAACCTACTTTGCTATACAATTTGCAACAAGGTTCAAGAACGTTCGCATACTGTATAAGCGCGCCTCGCACCCCGCGACAACTTGATAACAGTGGCAATCTGGTGAAAATGATCGCATGCAAAAAGTAGAACGACGCGTGGAAATATATAAAGGTCTACTGACAAAGCGACGAGAGTTTGTTATTGCCAATGAGTCTCTGGAAGCTGTACAACAGTATGCAAATTTACCCAGGCCAGGTAGTCACAGAAGACGCTGGTCTGGTTAACCTCCCTGCCTTTCCCTTATGACTTCTCTCTCGCTCTCTCTCTCTGCTCATGAAAGGGAAATTTCCAGACCAAAAAATAGTTTTGCGCGCATACGTCATACCTGCTCAAATAATGAAGGGCAGCTGAAGCACAAGGATGCCAACTCTAGGAATTATACATAGATCTAAGGTTCTTGGGACAATCTTAACGCATTCGGCGAAATCTTAGCAGTATCTAGGTATTTTTTTAAAGATGCTGGGAGCTGTTTTGACAAACATCCTAACAAGGCGTTCATACATATAGATTCAGAGGGTCGTTAATGTTATCGGCATTAGGAGGCAAAAAGTTTCGGTGATTGGTTCGAATTTTGCTGCTACATATTGTCAAACAATGTAGTTCAACGCAATATGCATGTGCATATTTTTTTTTCAGTGTACGTTGCTTCCCTGACGTTTCACCCCTTGGGCGCCCCTCTCCGGTTCACGTACGATTTGGACCCTTTGCCCTGAGTGGTGGCTGTAAAAGCGCCATTTTGGCCTTCTTTGAGCTAGCGTATATTCGCCGCGGCCGCTGGAGCAGGCCCGACAAGGAGCCGGCTGCCTTCGCGCGCTGCTCACGTTACACTGTGCGCCGCGCGTACGAACGGTGCCCGAGGAGTGGGCCTCTCTCTCTCTCTCTCTCTCTCTCTCTCTCTGTCGTGCAACTCTCTCCTGCAGCGTCCAAAGTGCGCGGGCGCTTTCGCCCACCAGATTCACCTCCGGCGCTCTCAGCTATCGGATGTCGGGACCCAACTGGTCCCACGCAACCCTGAACCCCGCGTGGCTGAGCGAATTTCTCGGGAGCTGTCACCCCGTATATTACTACTGTCTCTTTTGTGGCGTAACCCTCGGTCGTACCTGCCTCTTGTACACATCGGGGAATAAATGCCTTCGTTAACACAAGTGCTGGAGCCGCCTCTACACCTTGCCGGTGAGTCAACGAACCCACCACGGACATCTTTTGTGTACGCCTCGGGGCAGGAACGAGCTACGAGCCTCACTTTTTGGCCTCAGATAGCCAATACCGGGCACGTTAGCTCTAACCTCCACATGGTACGTAAGAAAAAGCGTTCGAGTCAGTGACTGCTGTGTACAAAGAGCACTGCAAACAAAGGACGGAGACAGAATATGCATCGTTGCCTCTCAACACGTTCCAAGCTTTTGTATGTTGGATGGTACCACTAAAAGTGTTTACCAAGTGGAGCTGGAATGAACGTAATAAATTATACCATTGACACACCTTCTGTGCGATTAATTAGCTGCTCAGTGGAAAGTTCGTAAAATATTCTGAACACATACTTAAAAACTAGAGGAAGACTGCATGAGAACGCTTAAGAAGAGCGAACAGTACGCAAGCCATTTTCATAGCCGCTCTTACAAATGAACTGCTAAATAATAATAATAATAATAATAATAATAATAATAATAATAATAATAATAATAATAATAATAATAATAATAATAATAATAATTTACTTAAGTGCCCAGGAAGAACAGTGCGGCCTGGGTCTCGTGCACAGAAAAAGCAAAAACAAAGAAAGAGCTGGATAAACAGCTAACCAACGAGCAACAACACAGTAATAACACACAATTTAGACACAGAGAATATTTACGGAAGGAGAGAGAAACTATAAGAAATCAGGCGAGTAGTGCAGCTTTAGAAAGAAGGCGGAACAGAAAGTACGAAGCTCGTAGCAGAAAGAATACAGCACGTTTTGAAGGTTATTAATGTAGAGAAAATAACGTTTAAACAGACTTTTCATTCCGTGGAGACTCTAGAGGCATGTGTATGCTGAAAGAGGCAGGAACGTGGAATGGCCTATGTTACCTGATAATCTTCTGCGAAACCCACAGTGAAACAGACGCTAGTAGATCCGTAGGTGTCATAATTTGATTAATACTTCTGTATAAAAAGGGGATGTCGGTACAACTAAGTCTGCAGCTAAGTGACGGAAGTTTAGGATTCACACTTGAAAAGTTGTTGGTGTGTGAGGTCAGAAAACGATGCATATATATTGATGAACTTCTTCTGCACACGCTCGATTAAAATGCTGCTTGAATTGGTTGAGTCATTTCGCACCGCTGAGGCATATTTAACTAATGGGACACAGGTGGACGTAAACAATTTTAGGAAGGGAAGTGGGGTACACTGGGAGGAGGAGAGAAAGAGATAAGGCAGGCATGTTAACCAGAAATGTGTCTGATTGTCTGCCCTACTCTTGAGGACGGGAAAGAGGGAATAGACAGAGGAGATAGACGGAGGGAAGGGGGGAAGGAAAGAAGCAATGGAGCTTGCGCACGCACGCGGAGGCTCTGAGCAAGTCAAGGCGTTCACATAGGCCAGTCGCCCTCAATAATGACAAAAGCGCCTTCACAGCTTTGTGGGCCGACGCGCGATGGAGACGGTCTTCTTCAAGCAGCACTTGCACGGACAACGGCGGACAGTCAAGTCGCAATGCGATAGATAATGTTTGTCTCTCCGACTGAAATCGATGATAGTGGCACAATAAACGTTCGATGTTCTCTTCGCTGCCGCAGACGTCGCACGCAGCAGTGTGTCCTTCCAATCAGAGTAGTGCTCGCCTACGTGAAAGCCACTCGCAACCCCAGCCGGAATAGAAGCGACGCCTCACGTCGGTGAATCCCGGGTGGAGGTCGGAGTTGGAGCGAAGGGTTCAGTTCGTGCAACCTGGTGCGTCTTGTATTCGGGGTGTTCCACTCTGGTAAAGAGGGCTTGCGTGCTAGGTGACGAAGCTGACTTGCAGCGTCTGTCCTGAAAAGAGGAATGGGAACGCTGTGTAGTTCTTGATGTGACTCTCGGGCAGCTTTGTCTGCTTGATCCTTTCCACTGATGCCGCAATGGCCAGGTAGCCAGTGGAAAATAATTTCGTTGCCTTTCTGTTTGACGTCGTGGGGAAGTTTGACGATTTTGTATGTTAGGTATTCGTGAGCTCCACGTCGGAGAACTGATTGCATGCGGTCTAAAGCTGGTCTCGAGTCGGAAAACATGGACTGTGTACCAGGACTCTCTGTGTCAGTAAATTGAAGCGCACTGCGCAGAACCGTGAGTTCTGCAGCCGTGGACGCCGTGACATGTGACGTCGGGAATAGCAGTGTTATTCCTCTCGTCGGTATAAACCCAGCACCGCCAGAACTGGTTGATGTAGCCGATTTTTCAGTATAGATGTGTACGTGGCTACTGTATCTCTCGTACAACAGGAGTAAGCTGAATTGTTTTATTCCAGACGGTGGTAGATCTCACTTTCTCTGATGTCCTGGAGTTCTGAGGTGTACTTCAGGACGGCACAAACACCATGGAGGAGACACCGGCCTGGCCTCAGGTGTGTACCCCGATGTAAGCGAGGTACGATATGCACTGACACTTGTACTAAATGACGTGCGGGGTCTTTCCACGGCGAGTGCAGCGAGGTGGTGGCAAGAGGTCCGGGCAAAGTGCCTGACGTGTGCACGCATTGTCTCGAAGGCAATGCGCGTCGTGATTGAATAATCTTGAGCAATGGCATTAGTTTCAGCCGCTGACGCACTGCGTGGTAATCGAAGGCATACCCTCAGAGCTTGGGCCTGAATGCTCTGAATTGTAAGCATATTAGTTTTGCAGGTGTTCGATATAACAGGTAGGCTGTACTGGAGGAAACCAAACAAACAGCATATTGTACAGCTGTAACATGGATTGTGTGGACAACCCCCAGATATTTCCTGCAAGGAACCTGAACAGATGACAAATATCAGTCGCTTTTTCAAATGGTTCACGTGAGGAGTCCAGGAAGGGTCTCTTAATCACAAACCCTCAAGAACCTGTCACTTCTGCTGGATGATATCATTTGTCTGTTGATTGATATGCCGTACGCAAACATTGGCTTCCAGGAAAACGCCACCACTGCGCACTGTTTGCACATCACCTCCAGTCCTTGTTTACCAGGTAGCATGATGTCCATGACGCTGTCTTCTGAATCCGAGCGTGAAGCTGAAGCCGTGCCACCCGATATGCCCAGATACAGATGTCGTCGGCGTAAGTAGAGAGTCGATCGGTGCTTCATAGGTTCTCGAGTAGTCCAATAAGAGCTAGATCAAAAGGCGTTGAGCTTAGTACTACACGCTGAGGGACTCCGCGGCTACTGTAGTACTGCGGTGACGTGCCATCCCCTGTGAGCACATAGAATGATTGCATCTGTAGGTAATTACGAACCCTGATTTATATCTTGCCACCAAGTCCTATTTCTTCGAACGCTTTAAGGATGGCTTCGTGGCTGACATTATCGTAAGCCCCTTCAACGTCCAGAAACAAGGCAGCAGACAAGCGTTTACAGGCCTTCCGGAATTCGACGTACGTTACAAAGACGCCAACATTGTTTATATATGAAGGGCTGAGCTTGAATCCTGTCAACGTGTCTGGGTAAATTTCATAGTGCGCTAGGTACCACTCCAGACGCGTTAGAAGCATCCATTCCATTACTTTTCCTACAGAACCAAAAAGCGCGATCGGACGATACGACGCAATGTCCAAAGGTGACTTGCCAGCTTTGAGGAGCCGAATAAGGTGACTTGACTTCCATTCCTGCGGAACTGTGCCAGTCTGCCACGAGTAGTTGTACAGGAGCAGGAGTGCCTTTCGAGTTCGTTCACCAAAATTACACAAAGTGCGGTATGCAATGCCCTCTAGCCCTGGCGCTGAGGAATGTCTGCATAGAGCTATTATTAGGGTACATAAATCTGTTATACGTCTGCAGACGGAACCGAGCCCCGGCAGGCCTCGTGATGCAATGCATTTAGAGTGGGCCGATAAGCTTAATGTACTATGACAAAGCTTGCTTTATTAAGCAGCTCTCGTCAGCACTGCACGACCAATAGAATAAGGGAAGACGTTATTGTAGGTCTTGCGCATATATGACACAATTATGGTTTTCGATTAACTTAGAGTGGGCCCGTTTAGCTGGTACCATTTAGAGAACGAGGATAGGACGCAGTGCAGAGCGTGGCAGCCCTCAATACTGTGCATCTTCTCAAACATCTTGATGTCGTCAGAAATGAAGACTTCTGGATTGCTGAGATAACATCAATGATGAAAATTAAGAGAAGCATACCTAGCACGGAACCTTGCCCACCACTATATACCGTATAGACAAAAGGACATTGATCATTGACGATCACGAAGCAGGACTAATCGAGGTGATAGCTACGTAGTAGAGCTACAATAGCAATTTCAACACCGTAGTGCCCAAGCTTCTCGGGCAGTAGGGGTTGGTTGACTACGTCAAAGGCTTTACTGAGGTCTGAGTACACTAATAATAATTATAATAATAAGAATAAGAATATCAATAATCTTAATAGTAGGTTCGCACTTAAGAAAATTTTAGTTATCTAACTTCTGAAAGGATGCATAGTCTGAAAAAAAATGCAAAAGAAAGTCAGGCTTTGTTTTCCTTGGTATGGAAATTTTTAATGAACTGCGAGTGCTCCGAGTCTATCGAGTGCTCTCAACTCTAAGGTCTGTGGACTTGAGGAATTACAGTAATGCACATATTGCTTTCTGGGCTTAAATTGTCAGGCCAGCGTCTAAGTATTTTTTTTCTCCGTTAATGATCTTGAATCCAGGTTATCTAACGTGATGCGGAGTAGAAGGTCCTGGTCGTCATACCGCGCAGTCAGATGCAGAGATGTTCGATAGACTCCTCGCACCCGCACTTCTCGCACGAAGGTGTGTCACTCATCCCAGCGAGAAACGAATAGCTCTTTCTGAATGCCGCACCCAACCACAAGTGACACAATAAAATATTGCATAGCAGCGGCAGAAGCTTTGTGAAAGCTGGAGGTTCACGATAAAAATGTTGAGAATTCGTAGGCTACAGCTCGAGAAACGGGGGGGGGGGGGGGGGGAGGTAGTTCCAATTAGATAGAGAGGCGTCAGGAGCCAGTGGTCTAAGTTTTTCTCGCAGCGTCCGTTCTATGATATGACAGGAATCTAAACTGTCTTGGTAGTGTCGTGGGCGGACCGAGCGAGGTCATTGCCAGCGACGCCGCAATGCCCTGGCAACCAATGAAAAACGTTGTTGGCCCTTTCCGCGAGCCAGGTGGAGGGGCTCCAGTACCTGGTATATTAGCTATTCGTAGGTTCCGTGACGTAGGCTTGGCAGCAGGTTTTGAATGGGTGGCTTGGAATCGCAAAGGCCCGCCCATATTTCCGATTGTTCTTGAGTGATGTAAATAATCGCGGTAAAGAGAGCGGAAAGCTCAGTTACCATCTATGTCGTAATATGGGACACTATGAATTTGATCTTACTGATTCAACAGAGATGATAACGGCATCGGCCTAGTCAAGCTGTTTTTCCAACAGCTTTGAGCCTTTGGTATCCATCAGAATACTTGTAATTCTGGAAATAAAAATAAATTGAATTGAATTAAATGCAAGCGACTCGCAGACGATACGGTGTCATTGGTGTAAGTTAAGGTGGCAAGACGTCTCTATTTAGGCGGGACACCTACCGCTTTTAGCGCCGTCGTCCCGCTGTTCCACAACTTAATTGTGTTACGTTTGAGTTAGCACGTTTGGCCAAGAATACTCGAGAGGCAGGCGGAAACGCGAAGCACTGCTGGAAGGTAGGCAGCAGTACCTGTGATTTTATAATGATTCGGAAAGCGAACTGTTAGCTTCCCTTCACGTGTTCGGTCTGGGTGGCGTTTTTGCAGACGAAATTGCCATTCTGATCAATCCCGTGAGGGCAAGCGAACGATCGCACCTCCTAGAACGCATGACTACTTATGGCTCGTACATTTTCTCGATCCAGCTATACAATGCTTTCTTTAATGCGTTGACTAACGAGCCGTAGCCAAGCCAAAGCGCACTAACCTGACCGTCTTCATGCGCTTCATGCCCTCTTGATTGTCACGCATATGGTGTGCAAACCACCGGGAATAATGCCGAAACGCAAGTGCAAATTTACTGAAGAACTTGGAAAAGAGTTTCCCTTACCACAAACAAACCGTTGAATGAATGTTAATTCTCTTTTCTATCTCCGACTTTTTAATGCGATATATGGACGCTCCAGGTGCCTTTTTGCCGTCGCCGTCGCTGTCGGCGTCGACATGAGGTTCCGTATAAGGTCCAAGGGCGATCAAATCGTCACCGCGCGCCGTCATTTGAATGTGCGAGTGAAGGCGTCTGAGGTTTAGCCGGCAGATCGCGGCTCAATCTCGCTCACGCAAACGAGGAAAGCGGGGAGGAAGCGCGCCGCCTTCCGTCGCGCGCAAGGATCCAGGGGGTGAGTAGGGAGGCGGGCGCGTTCTATTCCGGGTGACCTCCCGGGCCGCTGTATCTTCAAACTATCTTAGACGGGTACAGAGCCCACTGCGTGCTGTGTTTTCGCGGCTTAGTTCGCGTTGATGCGATAAGACGCACGAAGATAAATTCGCTCGCTGCTGCTGCCGCGCGTCCTCACTCCAGCATTTTGACAGGGAGTGGTCTTCTCGACTGCTTTTTCTTTCATACCCCCAGTTTGTACTGCACGCTGTATTGCAATCTGAAATAAAGATTTCACTGGTTTATTTATTTATTTATTTATTTATTTATTTATTTATTTATTTATTTAGTTTCCGCGGTCATCGAGTGAGATGTGTTCATGCTTCCTTGTGCGCGTGTGACACCATGCTTGTTAATATAGATAGTATGCATTTGTTTACAAGCTTATACGGCCGATAAAACTACTATACTTCGTATAGACCGTTTTTTCGTAGGCGTCACCATATTGTGAACGCAGTGGCGCCGCCTATGAGCAGTGCCATACTGGCTTGTGTGAAAGCGGTCTTTTGCATGGTAGGTATACGCTCGGCGGTAGGTTCTGGTGTTTGTTTTCGCGGTCGTGCGGTCTGTTTAGTATGACGTGCGTCTTCTACGTGGCAAACGGTTCTGTGAGACGTGCTGAAGTGGTTTAAGGCGTCATGGCCGGAATTTCTGCTGGCGTTGAGGTGGACGGAACACGCAGCGCGATGTGTGCGCGCATATTTGAGCCTACAATCAGCCTCGAAGATCAATTGTGTTATTTCCGAATGTTCCAATCACTAATGTGACCTTATTGCAGTATTATCCTCAATTTCTAAGCTGCGGTTTAGGAACCGTGAACCATACGCGACGATCGTAACAGCGTGGGTACCGTTCTGCTACAATAGGAGCTGTGCTGTTATACTTTGACAAGTGTTCAAACTGTTCGCTGCAGGTTACATTGCGTGACTACTTGGTTGGATGGATGAGGTTTCCACCCATGAATAAAATAGTTTTGGCTAGTAATAGCAGCAAACCTTACAGTCTGAATTAAGCTTGTCCAGCAAAGCGACCGTTTACGAACTGCGCGAGCGTTCTAAGCAGTAGTAGGTGCTGGATAACAGATATTTTTGTTCTATATAGCACATGGTCCAAGCATACGGCATCAGCGGTTATATATGTATAAAAGTTGTGCGGCGTTAGCCCGTTTTCTTTTGCTTTTTAGAGAAAGAGGATAACCGAATTTTTTTTTTTCGGTTGTGTTCGTTCAGTTCTCTACGACACACTCATACGTATTACGGAAATTTTGCGCTCAAAAATAGCCATCGCATTTTTTATGCGAACCCTCTCATATATTATGGCTGTATACAGGCCAAAAAGGCAATGCCGAAGCACACAGCTTATATATGTATCGTGCTGGCTCACCAACCGCAGTGATCGCTGTGTTGAGCAGCGCCATGGGCCGCATGCAGCAAGGCTAGCGTAGACATATGATAATTTCAAGCATACTAGACTTGAAATGCGCGAGAACGATGCCAGTGTATCACAAATATTTGATAGCGCCTGCCGCTCAGATGTTTCGTGGTTGCCTTAGGTTGGCCGTGCACGAGCATGCGCTCTTATGTTTTATGTTTTACTCCCTACGCCAATCGATCAGACAGTGAGCTGATTTATCATTTAATGCTGGTAATAGAGAGACGCCGGTTTTCTTTGTTCATTAAAATCGATATAAGCAAAATAGTAAACAACACGTACACGCACCGCGACTGATAATGCGCGTACACCGCGGCTGAATATGCGCGTCACATTTTTGCGCCCCCCCAAGACATATCTCTGCCTACAGTAGTTACAGATGAACTGAAAGGCTTCCCTGACGACCTTATATAAAGCAACATGGCGTAAATTTCACAAAGTAAGATCTAAAACATCTCGAAATCGCTCCGCAGCACGCGACAGCAATATTTTCAAGCAGCGCCGCGCCGTATCGCCCAAGCCAGAGAGGAGGAAAGGCTCTCCGCGCGCCCTATCCTCCTCGCCCGATGAAACGGTCTATAGCTAGTTGTCCACTAATTTGCTTTCGCAATCGCTGCTTCGCCTATCGGGTGAAGCTGCGCCTTTCGGGCGAAACTTTTTTTTTTTTCAGGGTAGGGGGGGGGGGAGCGGAAACGTCTCTTGGTTAAAAAAAAGAAGAGACTAACGAGCCCAAAGATTAGGGATTATGTTGGTGCTAGCCTGAATAACTATAACTCCACGTGGCGCTAGTTACTTCTGCCAACGTCTAATGTCGAGAATTCAAGCACCTATAGGGAACAAATCCAAAGCGCCTTTGAACAGCGGTCGGGTGATGTCTTCAAAGCAAACAGCATAAGTACAATAGATGTCATTTCATTAAAATATCAAGCACCTTTGACGCTATGTATCCCGGTGACGTCCGCGGAGGACTGAAGATTGTATTTCTGTTTTCCTGCCGACGCGTTTCCGACGCTTCTCGAGGAATTTTCTTACACAACTCTTTTCCTGGTGAACCGAATACGGTCTCTCGGCTGGCAGATCTATACGGACGCACAGAGCGCTGTGTTTTGTTGCGCCAGGAGTACGGGACGAGAAGCTGCATATGGGGCAGGAAGTCGGGGAGAATTATATCTCATCCCCGGCTGCCACACGCCACCGGAGTGTCCAAAACAATGATGACGCTGATTGCGACGGATCTCGTAAACACGGCCGAGGCCCGCGCTGCCGGGGGAGAACGGCATTATCCGCGCCTTGTTTTGATCGTTACTTGGCCTCCGTCACCGCGCCCACGCTGCGAGAAATAGACGCGGAGGGCGAAAGCGTGGCGCGGAGGGGGAAGCCAGCACGCTAGCGCCTTTGGGCCGCGCGAAGAAGCGCGCCGCCGGGTTCCCGAAGGGGCACAAGAATGGAGCCACGGCTGCATGGGAAGGCGGCGGCCGATTATTGCTCGGCGCCGGACATGGCCGCCCTCCATTTTCGCCGCATCTGGGCCGTGAGGGCGGCGAAGAGGGTACGTCGTCAATCAGCCGCCGAAAGGGGCAGCGCCGAAAGGCTTTTCTCGTTACCTGCTTTGCGAGACGAAGAGCGACGGATGGAAACATTGCCGCGCGGCCGTCGTAGGCGGAGGACAGAATGATGACAGACGCAACTGTCGATAATATAATGGCGCTGGACGGAGAAAATACGCGACCATACCTGGCTCCGCGAGTATACCTTTCACGTCGGATGGCAGAAAGCGCGGTACCGTTACGGGCTTGTAGATACATGGTCAGTTACCTGCAATACACGTACACGCGACGTGTTTATCGAAGGGCCTATGTCGCTGTCTTGGTGTACGGGTGTTGTATGTCACAAATGAATGTTACGCGTAGTTTGCAGCAAATCTAGTGCACTGCAGAACATTGACCGTGATGAATGTAGGAAGGAAGGAAGGAAAAACAGGAGGTTAAAGACAGAGACATCAACCAGGTTAAGTGTCCGGTTGGCCACTCTGCATTGGGGGATGGGGTAAGGGGTAGAAAAGATAAGAAATCAAGAAAAGATTTTAAAAAATGGGAACGTAGCAGTTCACACATTATATAGTTGACCAATGAGTACCGTTTGTTTTAAAAAGCGTACTAGCGCTTTTAGGCAGTTCGGGCCGACGTCGGCTGGGACGAGGGTCCAAGAATTCTGGCTTCCGTAAGGGGACGGTTGTCAATCTTGTCGATCGTGGTGCTAAGGACTTTGTGCATTGAAACGACGACAACCGCACAGAAGGTGCGTTGTCGTTTCTTTGCACGCGCAAACTTCGCAATCCAGACTTGTGGCCATTCCGATGAGGTATGAGTACGCATCGGTAATAGCGACTCCAAGCCACAGGCGACAGATGAGAGTTACCTGGAAGCCATGTGGAAAGCGGAACTTCAGATGAGGATCCAGGGAAAAATGGCGCTGGTCTTTAAAGTCTGCGGAATACCATTGGGCCAGCGTAAGCTCTCGAGCAAGCGCATGGAGCTTTACCGTTGGGTCTGTTCTTGGCATCGGTATAGCGACGCAATCGCCACTGTTATGTGAAGATCGTGCGGATGCGTCTGCTTGCTCGTTTCCAAGGATCCCACAGTGCCTTGACAACCATTGAAATGCGATGTCATGCCCTTTTGAACTGCCCGATGGCAAGTTTCTCGCGTGTCTGCGACAAGTTCGGCCATTTTGCCGAACCAATTTATATAATTATCCTTTCATTCCAAAAACCAGTGCCGAATGGAACCACCTTCCTGCATCCATCGCTGCCATTATCAACACTAAATTCAGAAATGCCATTGAAGATTACTTATTTTGTTAACTTGTATTTCATAAATTGTATTATTGCACACTTGTATATGTATTACCCACTCCTTTCTGTAATGCCCTCGGGCTCTGAAAGTATTCGTAATAAATAAATAAATATATAAGTTGTTCGTGAGGTCCACGGCGTAAGGCAGAGAGCAAACTTTTGAGGGCCCCCTTGGAATCGTAGATGGTGGTGGTGGTGGTGGTGATGTTGAAGCAGGCGGGGTTAGCCTGGCATACATAGCCGGCAATTGTTCCGCCTGATCCTCCTTCAAGTTGAGATCAGGGATGTGTCACCAGGTGTCGATGAGCCCCGTGTCTCGCAGGAAGGCTATCAGCAGGCGTTGCGCTCTCTTCCTGAATGCCGCGGGCCCTCCGGGGAAAACAACGTCTTCAAAGGTCCTGTGCGTGAGACCGCTTTTTTGCAGGTTGTCGACCAACGCTTTTCTTTCTGTGTCAAACTGTGGGCATAGCCAAATGAAATGTTCGATGTCACCAATGTCACCACAGAAAACACAGAGTGGGGAAGCGCGAAGCCCAGTCTTGAATAACCAAGCTGGGGTGTATGCGGAGTCGGTCCTGATGCGGTATAAAAGCGTCGCTTGTTCGCGTGTAAATCCATGAGTCACACATGATTCGTGTGGATTCTTGTGCATCTGTCTAAAGTGAAGGCGGATTGCATCCTTAGGGTTTTGAAAAGCTTTTGGAGCTTTCACTTTTGGGACACATGTCAGCGCTAGGCGTGCAAGGGCGTCAGCTTCCTCGTTTCCATCAATTCCTACGTGTGATGGAATCCACTGAAACCTTATGTTAAATCCTTTGCTCGTGAGGTCGTCAATCAGTGCCAGAGACTGCCTTGTAAATTTCTCTAGAGGTAGGCCCCGATGTAATCTTTGTATTGCTGACTTGGAATCCGTCAGCACCACGAAATCTCGTGCAGAAAAGGCACGTAGTTTCCGCAAAGCCGCGGTGATTGCGGCGCTTTCTACTGTTGTAGAGGAAACTACGCGATCCAGCCGGCCAGACCATGACACATCAAGGGATGGTATGCAGAATGCCGCTGCACAGCTATCTGTTTGTGCACACACCGAACCGTCTGTGTACACTTGTAGATGGCTTTGAAACAAAGTGCTCAAGTGGTCCAACACAATAAACTTGGCTTCGGCAGTTGAAATGGTGCGTTTCGTCGGTAGGTGGGGTACATTGAGGCTGCAGGTAACGTCCGGAAAAGACCATGGCGGGCCAAGGCGACTTCGTTTAGGCCATTCCAATCCTAAAAATCGGAAGGTGTTCAGCGCCGCATGGAAATGTGAGCGAGTTCTTGATCTTAGCCGCCGGAGAAGCGCCGTGCCTGCGCGTGACTCGCCCAGCCTTAATAGCTGCATCAGCAAGGCCTGAGATGCCAAGAGGCGGAGTGGAAGAGACTCTGCATCATTAGTGACTTTCTTGTTTGAAGCCGCCGTTGGAACTCCCATCGCCAAGCGAAGTCCCTTTCTGTGCACTGCCTCCAAGCGCTCGAATTGACTCGATGACGGTGATATCAGAGGGAGCTGATAGAGAATGCGGCTTGTTATCAGTGCAGCGTTCAGTTTAAGCATGGATATAGGATTGTTTCCCCAACGTACACCTGCCAATCGACGAAGTGCGTTGATTCTTTGCACCGATGCAGCCACAACACTTTCGACCGCACCACGCCATAGTAGCTTGTTGTCGATGGTGACGCCCAGGAATCGAACATGAGTTGCACGAAGAATTGAATGCCCTCTGATATTCAGCGTCAGACGTGTTGACTTGCGTCTCACTCCCGGGAAAAGCATGAAGGCTGATTTTTCTGCTGATAAGGATAGGCCAAGCGTCGATAAGTGGCGATCGATAGTGGAGATTGCGGCCTGGGCTATCCGGGCCAAACGTTTGTGTTGGTACCCCGAGATCCAAATGCAGATGTCATCTGCGTAGATGGACATTTTAACTGCCGTCCGACCTACTTTCAGGGCATCTGGAAGGCTGGCCATGGCAACGTTAAAAAGCAAGGGGGATAGGACACTTCCTTGTGGGACGCCGAGGGAAATGCGTCGCTTGACACTCATTATACTTCCCAGCTTAACTTGTACACATCGATCACTGAGAAATTCATGGACGAATCGAAGAGCATTTCCCGAGACGCCCATGGCTCGGAGTCCGTTGATGATGCCTGTATGAAGCACACAGTCGTATGCCTTGGCAACGTCCATAAAGATGGCGAGTGTGGAAAGGCCGTCTACGCGATGGTGCTCGATATGGCTCAGTAGATCCAAGACACTGTCCTGGGCACTCAACCGTGGACGAAATCCGGTCATACATGATGGCAGTCTATTTCCTTGCTCAAGATACCATGTTAACCTCGTACATATTAGTCTTTCCATCAACTTTGATACGCATGATGTTAGCGATACTGGCCGATATGAGGTGAGGTTTGCAGGATCCTTTCCGGACTTGAGCACTGGCACCACCCATGCTGTCTTCCACGCTTCTGGGATCTCTCCTGTGCTCCAGACGTGATTAAATATGTCCAGAAGTGCTCGTTTTCGTTCATATGGCAGATTTGTCAGCATCTGATTGCTGATCGAATCGGGACCCACAGCACAGCGTCTTCTTAATTTGCTAAGCGCCAAATCCAACTCACGAAAGGTGAACGGCGTATCCATGGTATGGAATGCTTCAGACAACAGAGGGTTCGATACTCCTGCTGATCTGCCAGATGTGTATACGTCTGCAAAATCTTCTGCAAGGGTTTGCAAATCTTTTCCTTGCTTTAAAGCAAGTGCTTCGAATGGCCTGTGTAGGCGAATCTTTCCGGATAGGCTATTCATTACTCCCCATATCCTTGTCATGGGAGTAAACGCCGATAAACTCTCACAGAAAGCAGCCCATTGAACTCGTCTTAATCTTTTTGTGTGACGACGGACGACAGCGTTTATCCTGTTGTATTCAGTTTTCGCAGATGGATTTCCCGTTTTTCTCATTAGTTTTCGCTCCGCTCTCCTACGCGCTGTGCAGAGGTTCTTTAGTTTCAAATCAGGAGTAGGGAAATGATCTGGCAGTTTCAACATTGAGGTAGCCGCTCTTTTGCTCCGCAGCATATCTGCGAACAGCTCACCAGGGGATTCGTCCAACGCTTCTCTGTATGTGTCCCAGCGGGTCACAGCACAGAATTGTCGCCCAGCAGTGTGAAATCCGGTGATGTTGGTGAAGATGGGAAAGTGGTCACTGCCCATCCTGTCTGGGGCTGTTGTTGACGATACGACAAGGTCTATAGAATGGATCACGAGGTCTATGGCACTCCATGAATCTGGTGGTCTGAAGAAAGTCGGTTTGCCATCGTTCGCGATACACAAGTCAGCAGCTTCCGCGGCTGTGACTAGTTCCTTGCCTCGGGAATCTGCAGTCTTATCTCCCCAAAACGAATGATGTGCGTTAAAGTCCCCACAGATTATTATAGGAGAGGGGGCAACGAATGCAAAGGTCCTTTATGAACGCCTCCATGGAGACCTTCCTGCGCGGACTTATATACACCGACACCACACTGAGTTTTCGTTTTCCTAGGCACACTTGCACAGCGGCGACTTCCAAGAAGGTAGAACAAAGGTCTTGCACTGGTAAGGTGACGTGAGGTATTTCTCGCGTGATGTATATCATCGCACTTCCATTTGCAAATGATGGTATACTCGGATTTCCATGTCTGATGTACCCTGGGATCGTCCTTCCATTTGGGAGACCAGCCTCCGAGAGGGCTAGAATTGGTATAGGTATGTCTCGAAGGAAAAGGCTGAGTTCAGAAAGACGCTGTAGAATACCGGCGCAGTTCCATTGCATTATTAAGGGCACTTTTGGACGACGGAATGGACCAAGTGGGCGAGACATTGCCATTATGCTACTGAGTGTATGTGGAAGTAGAGCAGAGTATTACTGACTCAAGAGCCAGCACTGCTTCCAGCATATCCTTCGTTGAACTAGCAGGCATCTTCGCGACGTGGGAACGTAGTGCCGTGAACAAAGCGCGTATCACATGCTGGCAGTTTTCCTGTTGACTGTTGCCAAGTGGTACTTGAGGTCGGTTTACTGCGGCCGCATAGGTGCGCTTTTCGGACTCTTTTCGAACAGGTTTCGCAGCCGCTGTGACCGTTTGCGTTGGCTCAATAACTTCGTTTATCGGTGTGAAACGCGGGAAATGAGATGCGTACTCTGTTTCCAAACCAGTTAGTTGTGGCGCTCTGGACGTCTTCTTCGTGTTCGATGGTGCGCTTGCACTCTTTGAACCCAGAACAAACATCTTATTTCTTCGCTGAGCAGCTGTCCGCGCCGGGCATCGACCGTAGCTAGCAGGATGGTCACCGCCGCAATTTGCACACACAAAGTTGTCTTTACTTGCACACGTCTTAAAGTCATGAGGTCCCCCACAGCGCTTGCACCTCTGTTCCCCACGACAGTACTTAGCGATATGTCCGAAGCGCTGACACTTAAAACAGCGTGGTGGTGTCTCCACGTAGTCGACAAGCTCATGTCTGGTGAAACCAAGGTTGATCTTCTCCGGGCGTTCAGAATTTGGAGCAAATGTGAGAACCACCGAGTTAGTGCGCCTTGACTCCCATTCAGATGATGAAGTTTGGACCCGACGGATGATTCTTCTTGCATGGAATACTCCCTGAGGTCTCAGGTAGGTGAGCAGCTCCTCATCCGAGTACCATTTAGGGACTCCTCTAACAATGCACGTGTTTTGCATATAACTGTGTGGGACACGGGCAGATATGACTATGCCACCGATATTCTTGGTCTCTAGAAGGACGTTGGCTTGTCCTTCTGTCTCTACATTTAAGAGCAGTGCTCCCTGTGCTGTGAAGTGGCTCTTCACTGGTGCTCCGCCGAGAATCGTTTCAAGCTGAGAATACAGGACAATAGGGTTTACTTGCCTTAAATGATCTCTTTCGGATGTTGCAGTGATTAACACTGGAATGCCTTCCGCCCTGTCTTTACGATGGCGCACAATTCGGAAACCACCCTCGTCCATGTCTAGGTCTGAAGCGTTCGCCACGTTCTCGTCATCGATGATAGTTGACTCGTCTTCAAATGCACCAGTGTCTTACCGCTTGCAGTCAGGCTGGCTTGTACAAACCAGCTGGCGTTTCTGACCCGGCGTCAGCCCTTGGGAGGTCATGGCGGGGTGCTCGTCGGTGCCAGCTTGGTTCCTTCTAGCACCTTGTGAGGCGGCGGGTGGCGCAGCACCCGTCGGTCTCCGATACGGAAGGTACCTTTTCGAGTCGACAGACGTCTTGAACCGTTCTGACCAGGAATATTACCAGAAAATAACGAAAATAACGATAAATGTAGGCAGAGCTACTCAGACAGGCTAGCAGCAGGTTCTTCGTCTTTTCTGGGATGTTTCCTGATTGACCAATTGAATTGCTGCACGCAGAGCTGAAAGTTCGACAGCCATCGTTGATGTCTAGTGCAATGTTCTAAATTTTATCACTGTAGATTTTGCTGGGACAAATACTGCAGCTGATGAACTGCAGCATGACTGACCCATCGGTCTAAATGTAACTACGAGGGGAGGTATGTTAGAAACAGCTCAGCTCGGGTATTTTTCCATCAAACGTTTCAAAGTACGGCTTCTGCATACACTGTAAACGGAAATAACTCCGAGGTGGGAGTATACTGCTTGTCCTATAGCGACCCCCCGGTTCGGAGTTTTTTTTGCTCCGTATGATCGGAGTAGAATTTTTACTCCGTACGAGCGGAATTTTCGCGTGGAATTATGGGAGTTTTTTTTCTGTCTTTTCTTTATTTTTTGCTTTGCTATTGACGGAGTTCTTTCGAGGTGCAATGGGAGTATAAAAAGAGCCATCGCGTGAGTTTGCGCGAACATGTTTACATGCAGAGGCTGCTGGTCAAATTTCGAAATATGCACACGAGACCGCGTCGAATTCGACGGAACAAGTCAATGAAAGCACATATATCATGACATACATAAACATTTCAGAAACACCCAATGCAGAAATTTGAAAGACATCACACGTACACGCGATACTCAAGAAGCAACGGTGCCAGTATATATAGCCACGATATTGTGTGCCTCGAAACCGCCTAGGGAGCAGCTGTGCTGTTTTCAGAATTACGACTCACATGCTCGTTCATACGAGATCTCTCTCTCTGAAATTAACAGAATACCTTAAGCAACACAAAACTGTTAATTCAAAATAGTGAGAGAGAAAAAGTTAATGGCGTAATTTTTCAAAATTATCATGCCATTCTGTGAGTGCTGAAGCGACTTCGCACACTGCCGGCGTTCGCGGCCAAAAAGTAGTGCGTTAGTTACAGTAAGCAAGAAAAATGTAAGTGCATGTGTTGCATAGCAAAATTAAATTTTTGCGATATAGTGGTAGCGTAGCAAGAAATTATTACGTTTGAGCATGACCCGCAGCAGCCGACATAATTAACAGCGAGAAATGCGCAGTCATACATTTTATACACCGCACTACTTGCTCTGCGTCCGAGCAATCTGTCTCGGTTGCGAAAAGGAGCTACATCGCTGATCTGTCGAGTGAATCCCTAAACTCGGAGCCAGCAGGCATGCGTCTAAATCAATGTCTCGGATAGAGCGTAATGTTAATGCAATATAGGAAGCAACGACGTGACCAAAACATATATGCGCGATAACAATTCGATTCACATCGCTCAATAAGAAGCTTTATTTTCAGCACGCATACTTATGTCCTACCGTTTTTCTTCGGGCGAGGATATCCGTTCACAGATACATAAAAACAGTTGCTTGCACTCCGGTCTTTCCCACTGGCAACACAGCACCGCAACGAACTTGGGTTACGCCATTCAAGCGCGACTAGCGCGGATGTCGTCGCTCGAACAGTGGCTACTGTTGCCATTGCTACGCGGTCCTTTCAAACACTACACTGGACGTTGTCAGCATGTACTAAAAGGTCATAGAAGTCGCATTTCACGTACTGAAGAACACAAGACAGGGTGACGCAGCACGAAAACACAGCCAGAACGTGAGCCGACATCACGAGCCAGTGAGCAGCTTCGAGGTATACCTAAGCCTTTTTCCGCACTTGAAAACGTGGTTCTTGCAATCATCGTTGTCAGCAAAGCGATTACAGCTAATGTACTTGATGCTGAGATACAGTGAGCTTCAGGCATGCCAATAACACTTTCTGGAAGGAAATACGGGAAACAAATTGACGAAACGCTGTCGCGGAACGACACATCACAGACGTAAACAAACCGTCAGCCATGAGCACTGCCCGCTCCGCCGAACGCGCCCGGTCGCTGGCGAGGCGCGCAGCCTCATGGGAAGCGCCACGTGACCAACCTGTATCGGCGGATGGGAGTTTCTTTAAAACTCGCTGTCGGAGTTTCACGGGAGAACAAGATTTTTAAGCGGAGTAAAATCGCGTCACGTCGCCTTAATACTCCCGCAGCTAGCCAGCGGAGTGAAACGAGGGGATGGCGCTGTTTTGCTCCCATACATCGGAGTAAATATTTGAGAGGGGAGGTTTTAGGGCACATCACCTCTTAAAAACTCTCAGGTGGGTTTATTTTCGTTTACAGTGTATGTTGTTACTTTTCTGCCCTTTCTTGATTTCGAGTCTCCATACACAGTGTAAGCTTTAGGTCAGGACTACGAAATGCGTTCAAGTTGGAGCAAGTATTTCTGTCTTCCCAGGAAAAAAATACCGTCATATACCCGTCACGTTTCATGTGCTCATATTAGAACATATGACCCGATTACTGAGATCACCGATTGTTCTCACTTTTTCTATGGCTTCTCTACGGCTCCAGAGGAAGTTTACGGACCTCCGTGGTTATGGACTTTCGGTTGCATGTTTGCTGCGCAACGGTAGACAATCAACAAGACAAGTTAACGAGATGTTGTGCGAAGCTTTTATAAAAGCGATACTTCGTTGAAAACAGGGGTGCTGGTGTCTTGTTGTATACAGTCACCACGTCTTTGGGTCATCGATGACTTTGAAGACCGTAGAATTTTGTTCCAAGATGATGTGTTGCCAGATACAGGAAAGCTAGATATTGCGCAGTCTATTCGTCGCTCACAAGCGGAAGATCGGGAAAAATGGTCTATCAAGAACAACGCTGAATCAACACAGATGCTGATTCACTTAAAATTTCGCAGTAGGAGTTTGCGTTGCACAGCAGGGTCGGAGAGAGAGAAACAGAAGAAAGTGGAAAGGCATGGACGTTAACCAGAGGGGAATATCCGGTTTGCTACCCTACGCTGGAGAATGAGGGGAGGGGGAAGTAAAGTGACAGGAAAGTAGAGATAGAGAAAGAAAAGGAGCGCAGACACACACTCACAATCGGGTGCACTGTCACCGAATACTATCACCGCTCAGCACAGTAGCACTTGTAGCGCTATAAACATCAGTTCAGGCTACAGCCGCTTTTCCATGTATATAGTCCTTAAAAACTGTAACAGTGCCCTCGTTGCCCTCCCTCGCGAACAGCAGGGTCGGAAATATTAATATTTCGACTATTGCTGCATACGCGCCTCAAGCAATTCCAGTGAGGAAGAAAGAGAATAAATGTCGCAAAAAAAATTACTGCATTTCGCAAGGGCTTTAACAGGGGCTCTGTGTTTTATGTAAACTGCAAATGAGGCGATGTAGCGTTTCTTGTTGGCGCCTTGTATTTACAGTATAGGCTTTCTTTTTTTCGGTCAAACAAAAATAGGTACTACAAGTGCAGCCGGCGCCACGCGAGCAGCCACGTATTAATCTTCGCAATAAGAATGTGTACTGTCAGGGCACAAAACTGATCATGAGTAGACGAGCAAGCGCTTCGTCATCCGCTGTAGCCTAGTCCCGGCCGTGGCGGACGTACTCCGCCGATAGCGTGTATCTAATTTGCTGGGGCTTTTGTGTGAGAGCTCCAAAGCTCAAACATTATTTCTGAGGTCTTCACTACTGCACATATCTTGGAGATGAGATGTAGCTGCGGAATACGTTAAGCGCCCGAAAGCAAATCAATAAATGAATCAATCAATCGACCCACCTCGAGGGCGACGGGGAGCCGGACGAGGATGCCGGTGGCGGCGCCTTTCCCGTGAACACCAGCACAGTATAGGACACGAGCCAACGGCGCAACTGGCACGAGTAGTAGGCGTTGGACCAGCGTCCGCGGTAAGTGGTGGCATCGACGCGCGGTCGGCCCGCCGTCGCTGCCACCGCCGACTCGTCCTCGTCCTCGCTTGGAAGCCACGGCACGTTGGCCAGCTGGAAGTT
Organism: Dermacentor variabilis; assembly: GCF_050947875.1. Classification (NCBI taxonomy): domain Eukaryota; kingdom Metazoa; phylum Arthropoda; class Arachnida; order Ixodida; family Ixodidae; genus Dermacentor; species Dermacentor variabilis. The sequence continues at coordinate 229,389,877 of NC_134568.1, forward strand.
GCGGCGCTCCGCAAGGCGACCGGCTTCGGCGCGGCTCAGCGACGCCATGTAAGCGACCCATGGATGCGAGGCGGTGCCGTTGGCACCCGCCAACAGCACGCGGCACGCAGAGAACCGCTCGTCCGAGGCCAGCGTCTCGTTCAGCAGCAGCAGCAGTAATCCTGCAGCACCGTGCGTCTGTTTACGCGAGCTGCAAATCGCGCTCGATCATTGTGCAAGCCGGCTGCCGCAAGTATGACATTGCAAGCGATGGGTGCCTCTGGGAGAACGCACGCGTGAATTTTGCTGCCATTTTCTTTCGCCATATATATATATATATATATATATATATATATATATATATATATATATATATATATATATATATATATATATATATACGCAGGAAAGAGACGACGAACTTTTTGGGAGACTTCTTTTTCTTACTTAACGTTTTCGGCTGGTGGACCAGCCTTCGTCAGAGTACAGTGTACTCTGACGAAGGCTGGTCCACCAGCCGAAAACGTTAAGTAAGAAAAAGAAGTCTCCCAAAAAGTTCGTCGTCTCTTTCCTGCGTATTTTACGTCGGGTCCAGCGTGCTGAACTTTGAAGAAAACCCCTATATATATATATATATATATATATATATATATATATATATATATATATATATATATATATATATATATATATATATATATATATATATATATATATGTATATATATACGCCTTTGTTCTTCTTATTCAAATAAAGTGTGTTCATGCTTCAACCGTCGCCGCACAGACACAAATTCTTTCTCGTTTTCATCATGTAGTTTTGATCCCGCAGTCGGACCTCAATAAAACACTGTCAAATAGCTTTATTGTGCACGTATGGGCGTATCGGATGCTTGTGCGTTCGTGCGACCACTGTGCTACCGTATTATCAACCAGAGTCTGTAGCAGCGTTGTCTGACAATCAGGGGCTAATATCTCCAGTTAGTTTTTCGGTACTTTTCATTAAAGTAAGTATCTCTCTGTCACGTAGTTAATGCAGAATACGGATGCCCAAACAAGATCGCCCACAAAGAAGTTGGTGAAACACCGAATTTCACAATGTCCACAGACTGCAGTGAGAGAAAAAAAGAAGGCGGGGGGAGGGGCTTTCTTCGATCCGTAACCTTCGCCACTTGGGGGGTGGAAGAAAGTTCGGCAATCAGTGTCATCTGAACGGATGGCGAGGCTATGCACGTCTCGTTGTCGGTATACGGTGCGTTTCAGCGTAGAGGAAAAAAGAAAGTGAACTAATCTTCAGGACTGAGATCAGCAGAGAGAAGTAACATTTTCGGCCGCACATCATTTGCGCTTGCGAACGTAAGGAAGTGCATCAGATGCATCGATTATCTCCATCAGAACACCCTGTCAAGAAACAGAAACAGCTGAAAGTCTGAAACAGTCTAAAAGCCGCTCTCAGAGTCCCGGCTGCAGTATTAAATGTGGACTCTCAAAACTAGCCAGCACGTATACATTTACTTCGAACTATCCCATTAGCAACAGCTTCGATAAGGTTGTTGTCAAATTGTGACGTGAAATACATTGCAACATTACTTTTTATTGCACACGAACTCGTGAGCAGCATAATAACTTATTTGCAGGAATGTTGATACAAGCCGGAATGTCTTTACACGTAACATCGCTGATAATAAACCCGCTTCGTTCCCGTCGTGGCTTTAACCGTGCCTGCAACGGCAGCAAAGCGAGGTCATTCATAATTATGTACATAACTGGCGTTAGCCTAGCCCCGATTAAAAAAAATATGGCCGCGAGGGTGACACTGCGCACTGCAACGACCGCTGATATCACTTTCGCTGTCTATGCACGCGGCCGTAAAGCGTGGCGCCTCGGAGCGTTAGGTCGCGTAGCGCAAGGTCGTCGAGGAGCATGGCGCTTCGCCTTTCACCACAGGACAGAAATAAATTGCCTCGAACCTCGCCCGGGGGGGGTGGGGGGCACACAGCACCGAAACTATACGGCGGCTGTGGAAACCCAGCGTGGAACCAACGGATGTGAGGTCTCACATCTGATTACGACTGCGCGCACCTTACTTATGTCGCACCCCCACTCTTCCCATGCGCGTCGGGGGCTAGACAACAGTGCAATGACGCTTTTCGGGCCCTTCAAACGTCAAATGAGCTTTCGAATTGCGAAATGGCCGACTGAATCGCTGGATCTATGTTCCCAGCACAGAAGAAACCGCTTCTCCCCACCCCCCTTGTGTATTCACGTCCGCCAAGTGAGACCGGAAATTTAAATTTTTATCTAGGCTGACGGCGACATGCAACCCTGAAGGTTCGTATTATTCGTACCATCACTGTGTTACTCTGTTACTTCCACAATGCAAGGACGATTGACTGGCTGCTTATCTCACCCCACGAGGTACGTGAGTTGTGTTTAATTAGGCAAACGTGCTATATAGAATCGAACTGTGACTCGGTATATGTGCTTACATAACTTACGCGTTCCATGAAGATAAAAAAAGGGGAAGTTACCACTCGCACGCTAACTCGTGGGGCGTGACCTCGTGATAAGTCGTGCGAAATCTCTCACCGGCACGAACTCGACTTGGGGGCTGGATATGTGATGAACAATACGTTTCTAAGAAGCATTATTAACGGGTACCTCGTTCTTTATTTTTAGGCGCTGCTGCGACGGATGTTGTCCTCGCATTAAAGTTTGTCTTATCTACTGATAGGCTCCGTTGAAAAACTACATTATTTAATGTTAGAGACTCCAACATAAACGCTCTGAAATTGAACGACCTTGTCAGAAAGCGTATCCAGAAGCCAAGTGCTACGAAATTGCAGCGAATTCGCCAGTATTTCTACGTGACCATCGTCCTCGTCTTATTTAGGACTGAATATTTATTACGGATGCAGCAGTAACGTGCCGAATTTTGTTTGTTAGATTTTGCTTACGCCAGTTGATAATTTGCCGACCCGATATGCACAATCTCTGCTTGCCTTTGCAAGCTATAGTTTCGCGCGCCTCACTGCTACGAGCTTCAGGACAGCTACAAACGAGTACAGTGGTTGAGATTATTAGTGTAGTGGCTACAACAGCCACAAGATGCAGAGCACACAGTAAGTGGTGCAACTCAGCACAGTAAAAATGAATTCTGTGGTACCCAATGTTAATATCCAACACGTCTACACTAGAAAGCTATCGTTCGATTTAGACAATCATCCGTTGCGTGATTCCGACCATATTATTCATTTTCCTTTCTTTTTTCTACGTTGATAACATTATACAAAGAAGATACGATGGTTCGTCAACGTGCGTAAGCAAGAAAATGCGTGACCACTTTCTTGCCAGTCTGCCGTCGATTACACTGGGTGGCCACTATACGCACGTTGACGTCGTCGAATATTCTACCACGTGTCGCGGCCACTCACGTTCGCTGTTGTGTCCAGCCACTTGGACGAGCAGACGGGCCGCCAAGTCCACCTTTTGGCGCAGCAGCTCGGCGTGTGCTTCCGGCAGCTCGACGTCCACCACGTGGAACGACTCGGCCGTGGCTGCCGAGTCCGCTGGGAAGGCGCCCGCGGTGCTGTCACACGCCACCGACTCGACGCGCTCCAGACGCTCCTCCGGCGTCGACGCGCTGGTGGCGCGCCGCGACACCCGCACCGCCGGCCGCTCATCGTCGCCGGCTGGTCGCTGGCGCTGCGCGATTTGAGCGCGTTAAGACTCCGCGGCTTTCTGCGCCGTGTGTCCGCGTAGGCAGGGTGGCGCATTACGATCCCGCATCGCCGGCCTCGTGCGCGAGTGACGGCGACGCGGCGTTCCGGTGACGTCCGTAAGCGCGAACTCGTATCTGGAGTTTTTTGTTGTTGTTGTTTTGCGCTCTGTGGAGAATCGTTCTATTTCTATTCGTCTGCATTTCAATTCTCTCGATGTGGGCACACGTAGCATGGCGGCACACGTACCAAACTGCCCTTATAATTATTTTCTTCGTTAACTTGATATAATTCACGAGTTTCAGGCAAGCTAACACTAAACTGTTTATTTTTCCTCTATAAACTGCCGCCATTTTCGTGAGATGGCCCACCCGCGACCCCGTTACACAGTCGCAAGACTTAAACGCCTGCGCTGCCTGGGGGCCGAAGAGCGATTTTACGGCTCAGTCGCTGAATAGCATGTAGCTATAAAACGCTCTGCAAAGTTAAATGAAATGGACACATTCGTTTATTTTACCATTCGTCTAGCGCTATATTAATAAACCCATTTCAGGGCGCGAAAAATATCGAAACTTCGTTGACAAGCTTATGATCTGAAGGAGTAGGCTTTAGCGAGCTTTCTCGCGCTTTGCTTTTTTTCAGCATGCTTTAGACTACCTTCCCGCAACCAAGTCACATGCTACTGTCAGTTTCAAAACTATAAACCATTGCAGGCATATTTAGTTTACTGCGAAGCAGCCGCATACTAGGGAGGGTTTCGGAGTTCCTCCGCCTTTTCTACATATTATCTGGCTACTCAGGCTATCACGCGTATGCATGTATCTAAAGCACAGGCTGTCATGTGTACTACGTAGCTATAGCGCAAGTGCAGTGCGCGATGCTACCGACCTGATATCGCAGGATGCGAGCTCGGTGCTTGCAGTGCAGGCAGCCGGAGCCGAGGGCCCAGAATCCGAGAAGGGCGACGCACAGCAGGGCCTGGCGGCGGCCCGACATCAGCGCATTGTGCGCCTAGGGCGCCGCCCCCACTGCAAGGCCGGCCTCAGCGCTGCTGCACCTGCTGCTGCCGGCACAAAAGGTCCACTGCTCACGACAACGCTGCAGTTAACTCAGTCATAAAATCACGTAAAACTGTTTAGCGCGGTTATCCCAGTTAATAGTACAGTTAGGTCATAGCAATACAAATTTCAGTCTGCCAAAGCGTTTTACGCGGCCAAAGTACCCTACAAAGGGACTTATTAACTAAACTCCTGAGACTGCGCAGGCAACCGGGAATTTTGCATAATGCATTAGGCCACTGCCGGTGAGTCAGTTGCTAGAAAACCTGCGTAGTGTTGAAGGGCTTCTTTGTGGGAACTGCATTGAACACGATGTCGTGACTGTGGGCGAGCAGCACATGCGTTTGTGAACAGAATAAGTTTGTATTTCTAATACATTGCTGTCTTTAGCACTCCGTCATAAGGCTCAGATGCGGACTGTATTTTGCGACGTGGAACCGGAAGTGCAGCAGCTTACTGAATCTGTGCTTAAACGCGGCCATTGCTGCTTGTTTGTTCTTGACGTGACCGAGTATAGTACAAGCTCCGCTTCAACAAAAGGGCGCAGTCTCACGGGTTCCCCGACTTGATAGCATTGATCGCGACACTGCGGCTGAGACAGAGCCAACAAATTCCCTCGGGGATTCATCTTCTATATAAATCCCAATTTTTGAGCCCAGAACTGGACAAATTACACATTAAGCGCACAAATGCAACACATTTCTGGGCTCTGCATGATCAGCGCGATAGCCGGCTCTTTCTATGCTTGATCCGGAGTTTAGATATCGGATACCATAATCCAATCAGAGAAACTCTTTTTTTAATTATGGGGTTTTACGTGCCAAAACCGCTTTCTGATTATGAGGCACGCGGTAGTGGAGGACTGGAAATTTCGACCACCTGGGGTTCTTTAACGTGCACCTAAATCTAAGCACACGGGTGGTTTCGCATTTCGCCTCCATTGAAATGCGGCCGCCGTAGCCGGGATTCGATCCCGCGACCTCGTGCTCAGCAGCCTAACACCATAACCACTGAGCAACCACGGCGGGTCCAGTCGGAGAAACTATACGAAGGCCTTTGGCATACGCTTGACGTGGACTCTGTTCAGTGTTACTTGAAGAGGAAGCTTTAGCACGATGGCAGCCCTGGTTTTCCTATTCAAATAATGTAAAACGCAGAAATGCTTGTATGAGACAACCACTGGACCGATTTGAATTAACTTTTGAGACAGAAATTCTTGGAAATTGCTAAGTTTAAGAAAAAATGAAGCACAAAATTTGCGAACCAGTACCTCACCACTAAAAATAGATATTGCGTTTGTCATCTGGCACTGGCATCTACTGGAGCCTCTAAACCAGACAAATTCCTTCAGCTTACGCGAAATAGTTTTAGTGTTTACCAGTGTTATTGCGGGATTCCTACTCACAAGTATGTGGTGTATTTGAGAACAGAGTAACATATTTAAATTATGTGCGCTTTAGATGTTTTAAAAGGCGCAGTTTACAGAATTATGATGTCATTATTTATTACCGAGTTTCACAGTTGAAAACTTGGTGTTGGAGCTTTTTTGAATTCGCAATTTTCGACAATCCTTTGTTAAAAAAATCAATAAAAATATGACGGCCTAAATAAAGACGTTGCTTCCCACACTCACTAGAACTTATTCTTTGACATGCAACAAGCCACATCAAATTCGGTGCAGTGGATGCTGCGAAAAAACACCTCTCCTTTCCCATGAATGCAGAAAGCAGCTCTTGATTTAAAACCTCCTTTTAATGCCTGCCAGGATAGCCCGGACTCTGAGCAACGCACCGTGCTAGAGAAAATTTATCATGTGCTCTGCGTCTGCCTCATAAGCTCTAAATATAGACAGAAAATGACTCTGTGTGCCATGGATCAACAATCGGTCATTTTATCAGAGTTACTTTGGGCTCATGGCCAAGACACAAGGCGGCAGTGATCGTCAAGCCACAACGTCAAAAAAAATAAATACAACGACATGAAGAGCAAACCCTGCGTTGACTCTAAGAGCCCTGCCAGTATTCATGTGCACTAGGTGGTCTTCTAAGTGGTCATTATCACACACACACACACACACACACACACACACACACACACACACACACACACACACACACACACACACACACACACACACACACACACACACACACACACACACACACACACACACACACACACACACACACACACACACACACGCACACGCACGCACACACGCACACGCACACGCACGCACACACGCACACGCACGCACACACGCACACGCACACACGCACACGCACACACGCACACGCACGCACACACGCACACGCACGCACGCACACACACACACGCACACACGCACACACACACACACACACACACACACGCACGCACGCACGCGCGCGCGCAGGCACACGTGTACGTGTGTGTGTGTGATAATGACGACATAACTGTTCTGATAATGCATGCGTGGTATCCACCGCTTCGAGCTTCTAGAACCGCCGGCACAAGCCTAAAGCAATTTATCCGCAATCAATCGTGTCCTTGTATAGCTGCTGCCGCTATGATCCAGCTCTTTCATGTTGGTTTCGTTAAGTTTACATAAGCAATGACTCAACAAATATGCGATACAAGAATGAAAGTCAAATCATTTTGTAGCGTCCAGAAGTAAGTGTTCAACGCGATGAAATTGGTATTTTTTGTGTTTCTTGTTTAGTTGTTATTAAGAGACATTGCATCCATTGGCATATATTTTAATAAAAAACTGAAACTTCAAGAGCGTTTTCTCGCCCCAGTTGGCAGTGCCGAAAAGGAGAAACAATACTGTGTGGCAGTGGCGTAGCCAGAAATTTCGTTCGGGGGGGGGGGGGGGGGGGCTCACATTGTAGTGCTGCCTCCTCCTCAAGAGGAAGCATTAGTTCGGGTGCTCCTATCAAAATACATGTAGAAGGAGAATTCGTTTTTCTCGGCAACCACTGCACCAAATTTGACGAGGTTTGTTGCATTTAAAAGAACAGCTTAAATTCTAGTGAGCGTTTTTCCGAATTTTTCATTTAGATTGTCAATTCTTTATTAAAAATTGGCAAAACTCGCAAATATTCAGAAAATGAAACTATCAAGTTTAAAACTCTGTAACTCAACAATAGAAAATGATATCACAATTCTGTGAAATGCACGTAATAGTGCATCTAAAGCGGAAAAAAATTATATGTTACACATGAATCTCGAAAAATGTAGTATTATGGAAATGCGGCTTTTGCAGAACCATTGTACTCAACGTAACCAATTCACGTAACATACAAAGTGACATATCAAATTTGTCCGCTTTGACTGTTATAGCAGATACCGTTTACAGAACCTAGATATCTGTTCTTGAAGCACAAGTATTAGTTTGTAAACATCTTGCTTCTACGTTTTCGAAATTTTGAATTTTTCAAAATACTTTAAACAAAATTCAGGCCCTAAATCGAAATTCCGCTTCCAACAGACACTAGAATTCAACTTTCTATCTCAAATGCAACAAATTTCACTAAAAGCGAACCAGGAGTTTTCAGAAAAGCGTTTTTGCATTTTACATGTACCTGAATAGATCGTGCTGGAGTTGGGCCCGAGCTAAAGCTTCCTCTTAAACAATTTGTCGAGGGATCAAATACATTAATAATAACTGCATTGCCATTTCCATGGATGCTACAAACGAATTCTTGAACGCTACGCACTGTCAAATCAAGTAAAATAATAATTTTTTTTATAAAAGAATGTACTCTTATGTGCCAAAAGTTGTACCCAAGTAACTGATATCAATGCTTCCATGTTTCTGTCTATTTAATATGTAAATTCGAAACCAGCAAAGCATTCTATGCCGCTGATATGAAAAATGTCAAGGCCATGAAATGAACAAGTTGAGGACCAATATGTTTATGAAACTTTGTCATTCAAGATCCTTGTTTACATTCTTGCACACATGCAACGGCCAGTGAAAAATATCAATGACGCTGTCATTTGCTCCGATGTATTACGCAAGAGCAGCTGTCACCGGTCCTGTATCGTGAGCAATTGCACCGAAATTACAGTCGCAACAAAGAGCGCGTATAAAAAGCAGAAGTTCTGCAAAATATACGAGGGCGATTCAAATGAAAGTGATCCAATGCGAATATATGACAAACGGAATACTTTATTTAAAAGCAGTCTCCATGAGCAATTAGACATTTGTCCCATTGACTAACCAGTCGCGTGATTCCCGTCTGATGAAACTCCTTGGGTTGCTGCTACAAAAGTCTGAAACTGATTCTTTCCCGTCATCGAATGACAAGAATCCTTGAGCTGATTTTTTTTTTCAGTTGCCCCAAGATGTGGACGTCGCAAGGCGACAGGTCTGAGCTGTATGGCGGATATTGCAGCGTTTCCCACTTGAACTTCGCCAGTTTTATATTAACCACATCAGTGACGAGGGGACGGGCATTGTCTTGGAACAAGATGACTCCATTCCTCAATTTTCCACGTCGCTTGTTCTTGATTGCGACAGGTAGCCGTTCCCGCGTTTCACAATATCGTAAATAATTTGTAGTCTCTCAAGATTTAGCAAATACTATCAGTAATGGCCCCTGAAGATCGAAAAAGCCAACACCTTTCCGGCAGTAATGAAGGCCTTTGCTTTCTTGAGGGTGGTGAATTCGAGTGTTTCCACTGTAAGCTCTGCCGTCGTGTTTCAGGCTCGTAGTAGTGGCACAATGGTTCGTCCCCGATCACAATTGGAGACAAGAAGTCGTCACTGTCATTGTGATACAAGATCAGACGAGTCAAGGCAGCGCCGAACTCCTCCGTCTTCTGGCGATGGTTCAAAATATTGGGCATCCATTGCGCACACAAGAGCCGATAACCGAGATGTTCATGAATTATGGCGTGAACGGAACCGTGACTGATGTTCACACGCTCAGCCGGTTCATCGATGCTTATCCTCCGCTCTTGTCTCATCAGCTCATCAACCTTTGCAATTTTGTTGGGGGTGATTGCATGGTGGCTTTGGCCCGGTCTTTGATCGTCTTTGCAACTTTCACATCCTTGTTTGAACCGTTCACTCCAACTCTTCACAGTGACCAATGAAGTGCAATGTTCTAGGTACATGGCAGCCATACGATGACTAATTTCTTTTTAGGAAACGCCTTCAGCTGTCAAAATCCTCACGGCCCCACGCTGCTAAACTTCTGGAGCGTCCATTACGTAACGCAACCTTGTTCAACCCACTGAACCTGCATGTCAATTTTGTAAATGAGAGATGCCTGTGTGCTACGCGCATGCTTCGCAGATAGTGAACTGAACCATTATTGCGCTGGGTGGGTAGACTCACTTTCATTTGACTCGCCCTCGTACATTAGAAATTCTATGATACAATGGAATATACAAATGCGATGATACAGATTGATAAAGGGCAAAAACGTGTCACTGGAAACCAAGTTCGCTGCACGTATACACAAAACCTCGCAACAAGTTATTTAAGTATACGTATGGGTCTCCAATACATCTACGTATCTAAGAAAAAGTCACTGTATATAATCCATGAAATAAGGCAAATAAATATGTCGCACAATCACAGATTCACGGAATCCTAGATCCCGCCCCCATCCCCTCCAATCCCATCCACTCCCTCCCTCCGCCCGCAACGGAAGGCGGCGCGCTTCCTCTCCGCTTTTCTCCTTTGCGCACACAAGACTGAGCCACTATTGTCGGCCCACCCTTCCCCCCCTTCTACGCTTTCACTCGCACATACAGCATGCGGTGCGCGGTACCGATGTTATCGCCCTTGGTCTTTACGCGGAACGTGAGGGCGACGGCGACGGCAGGAATGCGCCGGTAGTGTCTATATAATTGATAATATAATAAGAGTACCCGGCAAGTGAAGCTTCCCGTGGCCCATTGCTTTCCTTTCCGCAAAAGAAGTAACAAAGTCGAACTTTCACCATGCGACAATTCGCTGCGCCACAACAATATCTTTTTTTTTTCCTTTTGTGGGGCGTGGGCACCGAAATAAAAAAAAAACGCAAAGGAAAGTATCTTGGGAACAATTGAATGCCTACTTTGGGCCCCTAATGTGGCTACCGAAGGAATATCGAAGAAAACGTGAGAGGTTTGGTCCACCGAGAACCATGTGCACACTGCTCGGTGTCCTACACCGGCTAGACAAGACTTTCCGGAGATGTGGCTCTCAAGGGAACGCGGTGAAATCCGTCGAGTCCCCACAGTGATGGCGGCGAGCGACCATTGTTTCTTTTTCTCGTCTATTAGCCAGAAAGCGTCCAAAACCCTGCTAGGCGAAAATGCACTCTGCCAGAGAAAACCGAATGCGCACCGAAGTGCGCCGCGCGGTGGTAGGGGCAACACGAGAAAAACGCATGCGCTCTCGCTGGCTCTGGCAGCCCGCGGGTAGGGTAGCGAGAACAAACAAAATGAAGAGGCTCAATGTGTCCTCGTGAATAAAAGTCAAAGTAGAAAAAAATAAATAAGGTCGTAGCTACCTTTGCTGGCGTTAGTGTCTAAACATGGATGCTTTGGAGTAGCTGAAAACAAACATTGATATTTTTCTGTGTGAGATGGCGGCACAAATGAACCACCACAAGTCTTCATCTCATCGAACCTCGCTGCGTGCTTTGTCAACTTGTCTGGTAGTGCGTTGATTTGGCTTGCCTTGTATGTTCCGGTGTACCACTTTAGAAAAGTCAATACACCTTTGGCGTCAAATGTTTATAACAGCATTAAACCAACAAAGTTTAGCAATTGAAAACCGAAAGTACAACTTTGGAAATGACAATGCACCTTTCACATAAAAAGTTCATGAGAACTTTATACCCATAAAGTTTCGGAACTGACATCCATGCGCTCCGTATATTCCGCAGCCTCTGCGAAATGCCGCGGCGAGCCCGTTCGCCATCAAAACGCCCTCGAAACTTTGTGCTCGGATGGGGCTGCTTGCGTTATGTGACTTCCGGTGCATGGATGTTGTCGCAAAATCACATCCGAGTTCGCAATGTTCGCGGTGAAATGTTTTTTCGAGCGTGAAGAAGACATTCTAGACAAAGTCCAGAATGATTTCCGGCGCCCGGGGTTGCTTTGGTCAGCGGTGCATGGACAGCACGAAAAAATTTCGGGGGGGGGGGGGGGGAGGCTGAAGCCCCATAAGCCCCCCCCCCCCCTGGCTACGCCCCTGCTGTGTAGTATGCAGTATTGGGCGCTGGCAACATTCTTGGACGTCTAATGTAGGCGGCACACTGCAGTGAGCAGCATTGCTGGCAAGTTTCCCCCGCGAAGTAGGGACGGCATGAGCTCTGAAAGATATGCCAGGGAACTGTGGAAAGGAGCGAAGATCAGTTAGCCGCTATGTGGTCATTCTAATGAATTGGACAGGCGCGATTACATAAACTTCTTTCTCTCCGGAAATCAAGTTTTTTTCTCTACTAAGGCACACGCGGTTGATAACGAGGCAAAATTGCAATGTCTTTGTCGCCAGAAATAAAGAAAACTCGTATTATTACCATATACGTAATTTTTAGCTTCATCTAAATCTAAATCTTCTCACTGTCCGAGACCTGCATAACAACACAATGCGTCGTGACCTTGAGCGCTGAAAATAATCAACCCATTGCAACTGTTCCACTTATCTCTCTTTTTGCAGCTTTGGAAAAATACTACGTATATACTGACCACAAGTTCCACGCGTAAAAGCGGTCGACTAGATTTTATGACGGCATTTTTCGAGCTCCCTGGCTCCTCTCAAGTAGGCGCACACAGCGACGCGCAACAGGTCGCTGTCACTTGTCACCGTCTCTGGTTTATTTCGTGACCGGCCACTTACACCTGCCTCGATCGTCTGCAACCGCGGCACTCCCTCCCTCCGATCTTGGACAAGTGCAAAGCAAACTGGCCTGCGCTGTTTGAACAGCGCCAACTCGACGGGGAGCCACGGCAGAAGGAGGGAGAGCGAAGTGTGGCGGTGCGTGGGCGGAGAAAGAGGAGAGGAGGGAACCGTGGATCCGGGGTCTGGGGAGCCGTGGCGTGCGCGCCCCCTCGGGCTGCTTACGAAATGTCGGCAGGTGCGCGTATACGAGACCCCTCGGCGATCGATACGGCAGAGCTCTCCCGGAAGACCGTCCCATAAAGATTGCCGGCCGCCGGCTATCGTTGGCAACCCTGGACCGAGCACCCGACGTCTGCACGCCCGCGCGCGGTTCCCACGCTCGTGAAAAGAGATTGTTCGGGAAGGGGGTGCAATCGGCTTTTCCTGTCCCTAGCTGACTGCTCCGTGGAAAAAAAGGGGGTGCGCGCCTCGGAAGCACTGCACGGTGGCGTTATCCATAAAAGCGCCGCAGGGAGACCAATCCCCTGCGCGGTCTTTATCGTGAAGATGCAGAGAGCGAACGACGTGCGAGAGAAATGGGAAGAAGGTGCCTTCGAAAGGATCCTGCCTGCACGCGCTGACACAAAGCGCGAGGGGAAGAACAAAACGTATTGTGCGGCGCAAAGGTAACTGGCGTGGAGCAGTCAAAGCTTACGGGTGCAGAGCGTTGACATTGTTTGAGCTCGCATAGGTGCCTCGCATCCGCGTGGATTCGCCCGTTTGCGCTTTAAGCGTGTAGCACGATGCAGCTTGATAGCGCTGTACTTAGGGTGCTTAGACAGGTGATTCTTAGGAAAGCGATACGCAAATACACATTTACTTTATCGTTTTAAGCGATAGATTCTAGAATAAGGCCACGATAGAGCACAGTCTCCCGATCCAGCCTTTCAGATGTAAGTCGAAAGAAATTTCGTGCACTCCCAGACACTACATCCTGATTTACGGTAAAGCGTTCCATGTACTCTACTGTGCCTGTGTATGTCTCTCGAGATCGAGCTTCATCTTTCAGTTATATAAACGCGCATAATTTACCAAGCATCTTGAGGCTGTGCAACCCTTCCCTGATGTACTGAACGGGCACAACGTGAATGTTACATGCTAACAGGGATCATGAAATGGCGCGCGTTTCCAGTGCTGAGGCATCAAAATGAGTGGTTACAACTCGTGTAGGTACAATACGTACTTGCTATTCTCTTCATTCTTTCTACGGGCGCTCGGTTTCCATATCGGTTTCACGAGCGCCATAAATCATTCTCCTGATGGTGCTTCTCCATTTGCCAAGCAGACCGATGCACTAAAACACCGGGGAAAAAAAAAAAAAAAGAACAGCTCGTCTTCTTTTGGAAAGCATTCAGGCGGGGGGGGGGGGGGGGGGGTCGCTGCGTCCCCTAGCACGCTACACGTGCACGGTAGCTCTCAGTTAAAATAAGAGAAAGTATCCTTTCCGATCGCATGGAGTGCAACCTGATTGCGTGCTTAAAGTGCACATTCCTGACAACCTGCAAAAGCGCGGGTTAGTGCGAGCACAGCACTGATACATTTCTTGGTGCGTTCCTGCTTAATTGGTAAAAATGCAGCGCGGTTGGGACAAAGACAATATTCACGAAAACAGCATTACAAGCCTGAAGTACGAGTAGCACTGTGAAACCTTTCGCATGAAGCGGTTTAACCAAGTATGAACCGACTCGCCCAAATCAAGGCTGTTCGACATCGCGCTTCCATACCGTCGTGCAATGTTATCTTCACTCTATACATACTTAGATTAATTTATTCGTTTTAGTCATTCATTAAGTTATCCTTGGTATTTCTGTCCCGATGTTTTCACTAGGCCCAGTACGCCTGTAGAAATACAGCCCGCAATTGGTCATCGTCGCTTCCGTTGTCTCTCTTTTGCGACAATCCGTATGGGGGCTTGCATGGCACCCGAATGCCAGCCAGTGAGAAAACGATGCCACGTGTAATAATTTTTATAAACACGATGCAAAATATGCGAACTAATGCTCAATTGTCAGATCTGTTATCTGCTACATAGCGTTTGACTACTCCTTCTGGCGCAATCATATGGGCCCATGAAACATCTTGTTTTATACTGTTATTATATACATGGTGCCCTAGCTATCGTGCATCAAGATTTAAAGGTATGCAAATTTCACGCAGCTGAAAAGAACCAAGGTAATGTTGTTTTCTGTCGCTTGGAGATACAGCTTTTTTTTTTTACATCCCGCCTATATACATAATTAGCCTTAATTAATTATTCATCTTCTAAAATAATATAATTATATCAAAAATGTCAATAAGAAAATTGTACAGTAACTCCCGATACAGCTTTCTGTTGCTCAATACGTGCTACATAAAAGCTTTTTTCCGAGCGTGAAACAAGCCCGCGAATACACGCAAAGTGCCTCGAGCGGCCAGACGCGCGGCAATTTTGCATGTATTCGCGCAATATTTGCGTGCATTTGCGCGCAATTAATTAAGACTAATTATGTAATTAGGCGGGATGCAAAAAGAAAAGTATTCTGAGCATCTCGAAGCGAAGGCAAACAACACTACCTCGGTTCTGCTCAGCTACGTGGCATGTCCATATTTTAAAATCTTGGTGCATTATAGTCGGGACACCCTGTTTAAGTATTGGAAGACTGACTGCTAAGCATGCACTGTTGTTCTATCTACATGACACCACGCTTGATCAGTCGTTTCATTTAACTACCACTGGATGGTGGATTCGCGGTTATGGCACTGTGCTCCTGAGGAAGAGGCAGCGTGTTCGATTCCCGTCAGTGGCGACCGCATTCCGACAGGGGCGGAATTAAAGAAATCAGCATTGCACGCCTGTTAAACGATCACGCCTGGCCAAAGTTAACCTAGACGTTAAAAGCGCCTCCGATAGCCCCTGTACACCTGTACCCCCCTTTCTTTCTCCGCGTCTTCTAGCGCGAAAAAACGATTTTCGCCCTGCGTTGCTTTCGGTCGTTAAACTTTATCTGTACATTAGTCAATCAAACACGTTTTTGTGCGTGTACTCAAATCTTTGTGGGTGCCATTTCCCGCGTCACCCACATCACCTGGCGACACATGCGAGAAGCATATGCCAGGAAAACGTCTCCGATCTGTAAATGCTGAAGCCGGTGACTACTTTGAAGCTCCAGTTCTCACTTACGAGCACTGTGGAAATTGGAGTGCTGGTAAGTTGTTATCGGAACACCAGTGCGTGTCATAGCATATTTGTGAGGGCGTATTTCTGTTAACGGCTACAATAGTGACCTGTGCTCGAAACTTGATAATTACAAAGTCATTTAGTGAAATTTCGTTAATTAGCTGTCACCGCTTCACAATTTTACGAGAAAGTAGTGCGCATCACTTCAAATAATCAAGCTGGTGAGAAAGCATTGCAGCATATATACCACAGATATCTTTAATGAGAGTGTTCGTACTCTCTTCTTTCCGTTCGATTTCTCGTGGGCGGAACATTTCATGTGTTAGGGCCCTCTATCTATTTTAAGTGTTTTTAATGTTTTATGTAATTTTAGTAAGTCGAAAGCCTTAAGTGGCTGGTTGCGCGATAGCCTTGAAAAAAAAAAACGCAGCGTCTAGTCAAGTGGTACAAAAAAAAAAAAAAACACGTGACCTTCTCCGTGGAGCGGCGGGTGGAGAGGCGAATGAACGGCGTGCACAGACAGAGAAAAACAGGTGTTGCGTCGCTGACGTCACACGGCGGCGGCGGCGGCGGTTGTGGCGACAGTCGCTGCGAGAGAGACGGCGATGCAGCACGCTCGCCCGGGGCCCAGCGGATTGCGCGGTAGGCCTAGGAAGTACGCTACGGCTGAGGATGCTCGCCACGCGAGAAACGAGGTGCGACTTGCGAAGCGGCACCAGCAATGCGTGCGACCGCGAGTGCTGCTTTCCCCTGCTGGGATGACGCAACGTAATAGTACTCGGCTTGGCTTGTGTTACACATTTGTAACACTTACTGTCGACAGGCATGCTGCACATTTAGGTAGTGGATTAAGTGCTTCTTACCCACAAAGATTGAATTTTCAGCATGACACCAGTTTAGAGATATTCATTGCCAAAGTGTGAAAGTGTGCCACGAAATATATGGGTTTTCTAGTTGTTTTTGTGATTCACTACCTAAGAGAGCGAGAGCGTTTTGGTAAAAAAGTAAGCGAAACAAAGTAAGTGAAACAACAGCGGACTTTTACCGCGACTTTGATGGCGCATTTCTCGGAACTCGTGCTGTCATCATAATTTGTTCCAAGTGGATATGCCTTGCAACCTCACCGGCTACAATTCGTAAATTGCGACAGACCCTCTTCATGGCGATGCCGCGGGTGCCGCCATGTTTGATCACGCCGTGACACGTTGATTGCTTGTTCCATCTGCCTCCGTTGACTCCGTGTTTACAATGGTGCTGTTGGTGCAATGGTGCGTTACAACGCCGGCAGATGAGTGATTCTTTTTATCCTTGAGGAAAGCCACGGATAGCGAAGGGCCGCAAACACAGGCAGTTCATATGTAGCATCGGCCCGTAAACTTGTTCGCATGGATTCCTTCCATTTAATAAGACGGTCACTATTTTTTTGCAGCCCAAGTGCGGCACGCATCTTCCCTCTACAGCTCCACATTTCGCAGCATGAATAGAGCACAGTGCGCCAGCTTTGATAACCCAGTTGCAGTTCTGACAGCTGATCGCACAGGAGCAGGACAAAAGCGGAAATGGTTTCGTATTCGGGCGCTTTTGCTGAGGCAACGTCTGGCGTGCCGCCGAAAGCGCCACCTCGTTTCTATATAGCGAGCTGCTCCGCGAGAATGGTCTACGTACGTGCTGTAAAGTCAACATTAAAAGTCAATAAGTAATTTTTTTGCCATTTAGTTTATTAAGTGTTTCGATTTGTCGGGTAATAGTTATTGTCCGCCTCTGTGAATTATACCACTCGAGGAGTGGAATTATGCTATCGACCACAGGTGATTTTCTTTTTTTAATTCTGTAAAGCTTAAATACGAGCACCCCGTATATATGTGACTGCGGTTCTGTAACGGTCTCCTTTAAATAAACACACAGGGCATGATGAGCAACACTTCGATGTCTCCCTCACAACGCTGACGCGAGCTCTTCTCTGCGCTGCTGCGACGACGGAAAGCGGCGACGGACGGCGTGTCTGCAAGCGAACCCACCTTGACTCCAGAGTGATCGTCGACGCAGTCCTCAGCGAAGCTCGCACCTGCAGAACGGCTTCTCGCGTGGCGTCGAGGCACTGCGCACGGCATGGGCGGCATCTGCAAAGGAGCAAGCCGGAAACGGTATATTTGGGGAGGGAAACTCGGTGGCGAGTTAGCGGTAACTACGAGGGCAAATGCGTCGGCATCAAGTCGCACATCTTTGAGGTCCCGAATTCATGATTATATGCGCATGTATTGCAGCTGACGGTGGTCTTCCGCGGACCACCGTCAGTTGCACTTTGCTCCTCGAAGAGGCAGGACGCGTGTCGAAAGAGCTCCCGAACAACACTTCACATTCGGAGCGCAGACTCCGAGTTGCATAGTTCCCTGCGCGTCAGGCTGACGCATTTCTTCCGCGCAAGGAACTGAGCGAGAAACACCAATAGAGGATAGTCGCATTCAGACGCACAACGGCCATCCAATGACCTCGACTGTAAGGCTGCCACGTCTGCCCCTATATTCATATGAGCTATTGGGAGCAGGCTGCTTTCGTCACCTTGCGGCGCAGGCGAGCGTCCCGGAACATTTTTGCAAACTTCGATGTGGCTTCGCTGCAGTGTCTCAACAGATCAATATGCGTAAAATCAAAACGTCGTCTGCACACTGCATGTTATAGTAATACTGAAAATATTTGCTTTTTATGCGCTGTGGATAAAAATACGATCGCAATAACACTTTTGCATGTCTGCTACATTTCTTTGTTCACTGATCACTCGAGAACAGCTGAGTAGAACGACGAGAAGCAAGGCAGCGCTTCGTCAGTTTTCATCACTTAAATACATTTCATCATCTCACCTCTCTACATTGAGAAAATGAGATTACATTAACTATCTCTCCACCCGTACGTCATGTTTAGTATAATTAGCGATGAATACAAATTCTGCGCTGCACAAGAGCTTATTTTTGACACTATTCAGCGCCAATTTTCCTTTCTGTTCATAGATTTCGGTGGCAATGGCATGCAGTAGCCTAGCGGACGAAGACAGCTTTGTGCGCATCGCAAAGATGGCTGTGCCGACTGCGAAAGCGTGATGCTGTCGCAGCAAATGAGTTCAGAATAAGCGTAAATACCGAAATTGTTTTGCTTAAGAAATATACCTTCAAGTTCAAGCTTCATTTTCTTTCATTTCTAACAAGATATGAAAGTAATCCAGAGAAGCAGCTTCCTACGCGCGAGCAGGCTGTTCGTTCTCTGATGAAGCTTTGGCTTTCTGCAGAGACATAATATCAACGGTGGATTTTATTTCACATCCAGTGCCTTGAAGCTTCAGGATTGGTCTGTGTGGAAGAAGCCTTTGAGATTAACTCTTGGCAGGGACTTTTCTTTTAATTTTAACATTTCAACGCTTGTTCACGGCCAGTCTACCTCACCAATAAGTCTTGCTTTCTATAGTTTGACGTTATCTATTTAGTAGGGGGCTCCTTTAGACTGTGCCACAATCTTTGACAACATTCGTGAATTTTTTTATGGCTTGTTTTTTCAGTACCTGGCCATGGTGGCTGCATTTCGATGGGGGCGAATTTCGAAAACACCCGTGTACTTAGATTTAGGTGCACGTTAAAGAACGCCAGGTGGCCCAAATTTCCGGAGTGCCACACTATGACGTGCCTCATATTCAGATCGTGGTTTTGGCAAATAAAACCCCATAATTTATTTTTTAATTATTTATTTCAGTCATGATGGGCGCATTTTTTTATGTCTGACCAATTCAAGAATGTCTAGTGGGCCACTTTGTTTTTTCACGCAGAAAATGGGAATGATATCAAAGGCATGTAATACGAATTAACATACTCGTTTATTTTCAAGCATCCATCTTGAACCTCCTCCCATTTCTTCTTTCTCCCCTGCCTTGCATCGTCTTTTTTTTCCGAAAAACCTAGTCCTTGGTGCTTGCTCATAATTTCCCATAACGTCATGACCATTACACATACCGCTGAAAAAGAGGCATTGGCTGACACCATGGGGTACTTGTATTCTAGAAGCTACACATACGTCCTCACTTCTGGCTGTTCACTGACGACCAGGTGTTAAACTATCTATCTCATGGGAGTAATCCATTCGAACGTCAGGATGGCGCATTGGAGTCACTGTAAAACAAGAGTTGACGTTCTATGTAAACCATCGGCCAGGCGAGACGCTAGCTGACTCTACGCTTCTCTCCAGACATCGGAGAAGTGAATATATCCCTTCATAGCCGTGTTCACACATTGTGAGAAAACACCTACATTATAAAGGGATTTCTTTTTTTTTTTTTTTAGTAGTAGTGGGCAGCTCGGCGTCTAATATTTTGAAGCTGTACCTGGATATTCGAGAGCCACGAAGCCTCGATGGGTTTTGGCGAACCTATAAGAATATTAAAAAAAGTCATTTTCCATAAATAGACATCAAGGAGAATAGCAAAAGCTACGTTAAAGCGCACGAGCCACGCCGTTTGTCACTACACCTCCTCGTGCCGGTAGTGGGTAATCCCTCTCCGGAATCAAACCCTGAACCTCCGTTAGCCGTAGCAACCATAGTAAGCAAGTAACCTACTACCGAAAATTATAAGGCAGGCACTTGAAAAAAAAACGTCGCCGGCTCGTGGCCATGCGCTCAGAACAAAGTTATCGACGGCCACCACACGATACGAGCCAGCTATGGTGAATGGAACTCATTTTCAAGTCACCTTTAAAACATAATATGAAGTTTAAACAAACAAATTAAGAAAAAGAAAACGAGGCCAGGGAGTCAGTGAGACTCAATCATTCCTGCAGGGTTGCAACACATAAATATAGAAAATGAGGACGCTAATTCTCTTTTGGTGCTATTGGAGCCAAATGTGATCTCAAAACTAGTGGGTGTTTCACAACGGACTAGCTTTCCACCGTAGAAAGTTCCAGAAGTACGCCGTTGGTTAATCACTCATATATTCAGCTATTTATTGCGGACAAGGAAATTGGGTAGTTGGGAGGCTCCCACGATACCTGAAGGGATTCGCTTCATTACCTCGTCATTTTCGGGGGAGTAGGCAGATCATTTCAGAAACTGAAATTAGACATCATAATTGTTCGACTACATTTTGCTTACAAGGGCACCTTGTTTTGCTGCGTCTGGTGAAATGTCCTGGCTACCAGCAGATTACGAAATCGGAATCACTGACGGAGGGTCTAAATATTGTTGGGTTCCGGAATATCTTTATGTGTATGTTATATTAATTTCAAATAGAAATGAACTTGAAACTTGAGGAGGCATAGAGAAAAAGCGCAAGGCGGAGCAGTAACTCTCACGCTACAGGTCAGCAGTAAAAAAAAGTAATGAAAGCAAGGTCACCGCCCCTGACTGCCGGTAGTGGAGCCAGGGTCTCACAATCTTAGTTTGAAAGTGCTTGGATGGACCAAGATCGAAATTTCCCGGTTCCTGTAGCGTTATAAAAATAGGCAAGCAGCAATAGATTCGAAAATTGCTACAGTATTTCGGATCGAATGAAAAAAACCGAAATAGTTAACAGGTGAAAACTTCGAGCCCTGCCATCGTAGAAGAGATGGACGGGTGATATTTCGTAGTACTATATTTATCAGTCCTGCCAGGGCATTCTGTAGAATTTTCTTGAAAATCGGTGATTACTATATTTTAAACGCCTTAACTGTTTATTAAAGTTTTATTGCGAACTAAATCATTAATGTACCTGCAAATTTTTTTAGCGTTAGGTGTGCGGAAAACTATTTGAAGATTAGTCCCAATTTCTTTCAGCTTTGTCGCTTTAGATAAAATGTCTCCACAAAATCTTTTATTTCTGGCTCAGTGAGAGGTTGATGATGATGATGTTTGGTGTTTAATGGCGCAAGGGCCAGGTGTGGCCAGCAGTGAGATGTTGTTGCCCAAAAATCGGAGATTGGCAACTTTTCCAAAAATACTGTGGGCGGCATAACTCTAAGGTTCCTTGGGCCAGCAGTTCAAATAGATTAAAATTACGAAAACACTTTTCGCTGTGTACAACGTTTAGTTTTGGAGTGATAGGTCTTCAAACTTGCAAAATCTGCAAGTCGCAAAAGTACTCGACATTTAATAGATTTTTTTTCTGGAAATCTATGTTCCTTCTCGCAAAACAAAGATTGACTCATTTCTACAGGCATTTGCCCACCTCATTAAAAATTCTTGCTGAAAAAGAAATAGTTAGGACGTCCCTAAGGCTGTCCTTATGTGAATACACTGCAGACGTTACGAAACTTTCCGAGAATGTCATTGAGCATACCACTTATCAAGTAAGCGCCAGAATGTTTGCTACGGAATGGTAAACGGTCACACTGACTACATATCGAAAGATCTCCTAAAGGCAACAGTATAATGATTGTACTCTTTCAGCGGCAGTTGCCTGTATCCTCAGAAGCTAATCTAAGAGCGAAAAAAAAAAGGTTGTCCGGCTTTATTAATGTTGTCGTCTAGTTATGGCATCAGCGTTAGAGAGAGAAAAAATGGAATAGAGGAACGGCAGGGAGGTTAGCCAGACGCACGCGCGGTTTGCTACACTGCCCTGGATGATGGGGATACATGGACATCAAGAAAGTGGAGAAACAGAGAGAGAGAGCAGTCAAGCGCACATCTCGAGGTATGTAGCGAGTGTACAAGCGGTCGCCAAGACCTGTTGATTTGAGGTACTGCAATAACGCTTTCATGGCTTTCTGTGCCGTCGATGTGTACGGCCATGGTCCAAGGATCCTAATTTCCGAAAATGGTCTAGAGTCCAGTGGGTTCAATGCTGTCCGGAGAGGTTTATGCTCGGCATCGTGCCGGGGACCGAGACATAAGGTGTGTTCAACCGTTTCTGTAGTTCCAAAAGAGTCGCACATGGGTGTATCCGCTATTCCTATGCGGAACGAGTAGGCCTTTGTAAATGCCACCCCGAGCCACAGGCGGCACAACACTGTCACCTGAGACCCGCCGTGGTTGCTCAGTGGCTACGTTGTTAGGCTGCTGAGCACGAGGTCGCGGGATTGAATCCCGGCCACCTGTGTACTTAGATTTAGGTGCACGTTAAAGAACCCCAGGTGGTCGAAATTTCCGGAGTCCTCCACTACTGCGTGCCTCATAATCAGAAAGTGGTTTTGGCACGTAATACCCCATAATTTACTGTAGCCTGAGAGCAGAAAACTATTGTTGGCACTTGTAGCTTTAAGGATGGATCAGGTGCATGGAGATAACACTTCGGGAGGTTGGGAGAAGACCAATATTTGTAAGTAATCGATAGCTTTAGCCACGAA
Source organism: Dermacentor variabilis (assembly GCF_050947875.1). Lineage (NCBI taxonomy): Eukaryota > Metazoa > Arthropoda > Arachnida > Ixodida > Ixodidae > Dermacentor > Dermacentor variabilis. The sequence goes on from NC_134568.1 coordinate 229,412,960, forward strand.
ATAAAGCTTCCTTGCAGCATCGGTTCTGGATAAGGGCTTCGGAACTGGTGGGGCTTTACATGGGTGGACCGGGCGGCTTCGTCGGCGACGTCATTACCAGCAATGCTGGTATGTCCAGGCAGCCAATGAAATATAATTTCATGGCCTTAAGGGATAGTTTGATGGTACTTATCTTTGATCTCATATGCCAGCTGCTTATGAGTCCTGTGATATAGGGCAAAATGCAGACTATGAAGTGCTGCCTGAAATTCGCAAAAGATGACCCATTTCTGAGGTGTCTCTTGCAGGAAGTATTTCACAGCCGCACACAGGGAAACAAGCGCTGCCACCGTTGATGCTGTCATGTGTGAGCGTCTGAATCTGATTGTAGTTTTCATAGCAGGAATAACAACGGCACCTGAAGAGCTGGTAGATGAGACCGTACCATCAGTATAGATGCGTATTCGGTCGCCGTATGTCTCATTCATTAATAGCAGCGTCACCTGTTTCAGTACCATCTTTGGGTGAGTGGCACCTGGAGTACTTAGGGGCAGCTGAGGCTGTTGGAGACACCGCAATCAAAATGAAGGCCTTACTGCTGGTGTGTAACCCGATGGAAGACAATCTGAATGGGTGATTATAGCTTCAGAGAACGTGGCACGAGGTCTCTGAGAGGGCAACAACGCCAAGTGGGGATCGGAGACGCGGGAAAGATGACGAATATGCAACCTGACACAATCCACGGCAGCATATGATTGGATGGGTAATCTTTGGCGAGCCCGATTGTTGCAGGTGTCCACGTGCGGCGAGGCAGTCATAAACACGAGCGCAATGCTTAGAATCAGAAAGTAGAAAAAGCCCGCTCGTTTATTTGCTCGTATTTAGTGCAAATAGAAGGGATATACGTTCTCTGTATGAAATATGATGATTGGTAGGGCAAATGTATCGCAGATCTTATAATACAAGCATTTCTCATTCGCTGCAGTCATCCGTTTAGCCGGCATTCTTTTTTTTTCTTTTTCTTTTTCATCAGGAGAGGTATGTACCGCCATGATGTAGCGAAGCTTCCAAAGCACCTCAATCGTATCGGCTGCCGAATGGTTCGGCTCAACACATGTCAGTTAAAAAATATTTACGTGCACGTAATCAGCACTTCTGACACCTTCAAAGTACTTTGCAATTACGCACTCACTAGACATTTTCGGTACGTGGAGAGTCACTTAGTCTCTCCACGAAATATTTATCTTCGGCACGTCATATCTGATCGAGATATAATAAACAGGAAGTCAACACAATGCACAACAAAGGCATCCAACTGACATCCACCAAACCCAACTTCCTCTAACGGCAAGAATTCCAGGATTCTAATTTTTCGAATAGAGCTTTGAAAGCCAACTACATTTCCGTCATGAACAGCGCTCGCTTGAACGAAGTTCTCATTCACGATTATTATTGGCGCTCCGGCATCCTCCAGTAAGTCCACAGTTTGTCCTGTTATCAACACCTTTAGTAATAAATCGTTCATTTTTTTAGATACGTAGGCGCAAAACGTTATCCATAAATGTGGACGCTCCGTCAAAACTGTCTGGTTTTGTCGTTTCTGGACTTTACAGACACCCCACGCGGCTTCAAGAACTCGTTGCTGTAGCCCACACTGTGCGGTCTGTTGTGGAAAAGTTTGCAACAGAGCACTCAATCTGCATTCAACCTTGTTTTTAGAACGTATCTGTGAATTCCCAGCAAACGTCGTCTCAGATACGTACGTGGGACCATCGATGCGTGCCGCCCCTTTCTCGCTGTGGGCCAGCTTCTTCTTCTTCCTCTTCTTCCCTTGCCGTGCATTGATTTCTTTGACGGAACATTACGTCTTATCCAGGATTGCACAAGTGTCGCGTCTCTCATCTCTGCGCGACTCCTGCCTGTTATTACTACAGTGGCGCTCCGCGCATTATCGCAATGCTGAAATAAAACTCCTACTCATGAACCTCCTGAGCAGTGCGTTTACAGGTGTTTTAAACCCATCCGTTAACAAGGCCGCAGAGAACCTGCGAGCCACGAACGGTGCCGAAGGCAATGCCTATTCTTGCAAACGCGTACACCTCATTCCTCCTCTCCCCGTTTGTATCCCCTACCTTTGTCTAGAGGGGAAAAAATGCATGTGTTAGGGGCTGAAACATTGCGTTCCGTCGGGCTCATTTTTGCGAAGGCGCTGGCTCGGCTGAGGCAACGTCGCAGGGACAAGACGCTGTGCGCGCTGTCGCGAGAGCAGGCGCCCGCTAGGAGCGCCGCTCGGCTCGTTAAAACTTGTGCACCGCTTCGACTTCTCTTTCTTTCGTGTGCGCTGACCAAGGCGCGAATCTGCCGCAGTCACGTCCCCCCATCGTTCGCCCTCCCCTCTTCTCTCCCCTGTGCTAATGGGCAGCGCGTCCGCTGGGAAGGCGAGGCGTTACGCACGCCGCTTTTCCTGGGGGGAGCGCGGAAGGAACTTCCCAAGCACTGCTAATCAGACGCGCAGACTTCAAGTAGGCAGCCGACATCGCTTCGGCTGCCTTATCGCAATCTAGTTAAACAGCAAGGTAAGGCATTGGTGCAGAAGAGCAGCGGGGGAAAAAAGTTTAAGGGGGGCGAAGGGTGAGCAATCAAGCTACTCCTCTCGTTTAGGGAGAAAACAAAAGTGCTGATAGAAGAGCGTTATGCTGTAGCTGCCCTGAATGGTTTTATTGCAATAGCAATTATATGGACAATCCCGGCGGATTTCTGCCGTCGCCGTGAAGTTCCATATAAAGTCCAAGGGCGATTACATCGTGAGGTTATAGCACCGCGAAATAAAAATATTCACAAAGAAAGAGACAGACGGGGACAAGCGCCAACTTCCAACTATCGGCTTTTGTTTATTGGCCGTATAAATATTTACAGCGGAAAACAAAATTCAAGAAACAAAACATAAAAGAAAACCACGAAGCCATCTCGGTGCGCATACATTTGCTTTCTAAAAAGAATAGTTATTTTGCTGCCAATTCCACAGATGGCCTACTAACACAATTCCCGTGCCTGAGGGATAGCGCAAATATATTCGTCCTTTTGTCTAGTTATCACACAGGCACACTCGAACTCCGGTTTGCACCCAGAATCACGGCAATGGATAGCCAAGAAGCCTTCTCTCACATTTCGTACATTGTTACAATGTTCACGCGGGCGTTCATTCAATCACCTGCCTATTCGCTCTACGTAGCATGCAGCACAAGAGAGCGGTATTCTGTAGACAACCTGGCTCACGCAGTCCACAAGCTTTGTGCAATGATTCACTTTGCATCGATCCATTTTCCCTCTAATAAAATCGTCGCCGCGCGCCGTATGTTGTGTGTGCAAGTGAAAGTGTGCGAAGGTGAGGCCGACTATGGCGGCTCAATCTCGTGCGCGAAAGGCGGGAAAGCGGGGAGGAAGCGCGCACTCTTACGCTGCGTGCGAGGCGCACGGGGGGGAAGGGAGGGGGTGGCGCTCTACTGCGGCGGCTGCTGCGTATTGAGGGCGAGCTCCACCACTGGAAAAGCCGGCACTGCCGCCGGTGTGACGTGGTATGAGGGATCATGTGGACACAGCGACCGCGTCGGCTGCTTCGGAGACGCCGAAGCGGGCTGAAAACGAAAGTTTGAAGTCCCAGCTGCGCTGCGGCTCTGATTAAGTGGGGAGGTTTTCCTGGTTCGGGTGTCCGCTTGACAACACTTGGAAGCCCTATAATAGGTAGTAGCTGCCTTTGAAGGCATCCAACATGGTAGGGTACTGCTGGGAGCCGCAGCGCCGGACGTGCGCAACTGGGCTCGGTGTCAGCCTTCACATGTACCCGCAGAACAGAAGCTGCGTGAAGCTTGGATCGCGAAACTTAGAACCGGCAAATAGCCATCGGCTACAACTTGGGTGTGCAGCAAGCATTTCTGCGAGAAAGATTTCTGCTACCGCGGCAGGGTTGTGGTGTTGGGTGAGTAGCCGAAAGCGCGCTGAGAGGCTCACCCCCCACGTTGCCCGGCTAATGTCATGGAGCTTTGGTCTATGAACGTGTTGATCCTATATGCTTGCAAGTTCACTGGAATGGAAAACGAATGGTAAAAGCTACATTAAAAATAAAGGTATGGCATATGTTCATGTTTGTGTTAACAGCAAACAATGAATGCACTGGATTAAGAAAACAGTCGCAGTTTTGCCCGAAAGGTGAATCATCAATTGCGATAGTAAATTAGTAGAAAGAGGGATAAACGGGATGGGAAAAGCAGGAAGGTGAACAGAATAAGATTCTGGTTTTCTACCCTGCACTGGGAAAAGCGTAAGGGGTAATGAAATACGGAAAGAACAGCGGAGAGAAAAAGCAAAGAAAGAAAAGAAAAACGAAGGTAGAGACGGTCGTGAACGTTCATTAGAGTAACAGTCTGTCCAATAGAAGGAAGGGGGTTAGCCGAGGGGCCTGGTTAACCCCTGTACAGGTCGGCGTATAAACTTGTAAACATTCGTTTACTAACTAGATTAACAAGCATGGTGTCACGCGCGCACAGGTAAACATGAACACATCGCGCTCGAAGAACGCGGAAACTCGCTGTGAAAACGCTGGAGTGAGGAATCGCGGCAGCAGCAACGAGCGAATCGACCTTCGTGCATCTCTCGCTTCAACGCGAACAAAACGTCGAAAGCACCGCGCATACTGAGATACCGGCACTACGCGCACTCTGCAAACATAGCAGATCGCTTTGAAGATGAGGTCCGCGCGGGCGCGCAGTTTGGCCACGTCGCCGCTAGATCGCATTCAAGATACGGCGCCCGCACGGCCGCGCCTTAAGCAGCAGCCGCCGGAGAATAACGCCCTTCCTCTTCACCTTACCTCCGTGCCTCAAGCGTGACAGAAAAGGGCGCGCTTCCGCCCCGCCTTCCTCGTTCACGCACGCGAGACTGTGAGCCGTGTTCGACGGCTCACCCTTACGCGCTTTCACTCGCACATACAGCATACGACGCGCCGCGACGATTTCATCGCCCTTGGACTTCATGCAGAATCTCACGTCGATGGCAGAAATACGCCGGGAGTGTCCATGTAATTGCTATTGCAGTAAACGAAGCAGGGGGGATATTGCTCGTTGAAAAGACAGATAAACATACAGTGCGGCGCAATTTGAGAAATAGTGATATTGAAACGTCCAAGAATTTAGAAAAAGAAAATGGAATCGTCGTGACCACACATCAAGAAACCATTTTTGAAAAGCATTGATAGCGTCCACGTAACAATGGTTGCTTGTGTACTGTCAAATGCTCATATTCTGCGGCCTAAAGCTCACGGCACGGTGCGAAAGGGCGCTCCCAGAGAAAGCGAAACACTGCGCGCGGACGTGCAGGCGTACGCGCAGTCGGTCGCTGCGAACCCGTGCGATCGCTGCATTGAGGCTTCATTCTGTTATGCTCCATTTGGTTCTACAAACAGCCCACTACAAGAACATATTTTCCCATGATTTACTCTCAGCGACTGCCTATCTTTCAGACATGAAACCGGTTCGGAGGACTCCATGGCGGCGGCCGCGCGCAGTACAATACAGTAAAATACAGTAAACACAGTAAATACAGCAAAATACTTCTCTGGTTTCGACAGTACCTAAAGGGGGGCCTCATGGGGCTCCCGCGTGGTTTTTCTATTGAGTGCCGCCAGCCAAACCCACGAGGAGCGCGCTGCGTTATCCGTCATACTACGCAAACGAAGCGCTTCCGACAGATGGCCACTCCGTAAGTCCTCGCCCCCAATGGCGCAGCCGCGCACGGCAACGCGGCCCCTGTCTTTAAAGCGATGTGCGATGGGGACAGAGCGCGCCAAGTGCTGATAGCTTCGTGTGCGCTGTTTTCGCCGCTTAGTTAGCGTTAAAGCGAGAGGCAGCACGAAGGTCAATACACTCGCTGCTGCTGCAGCGCTTCCTCACTTCAGCGTTTTGACATCTAGTTTCCGCGGTTGTCGAGTGCGTTGTTTTCATGTTTGCCTGCGAGCGCGTGAGGCCATGCTTGTCAATTTAGTTTAGTAAGCGAATGTTTACAAGTTTACGCGGCCTACAAAACTACTATTCTTATTTCATATTGCTGTCAACTAATCTGCTCGCTGCCGCGAGGGCCCAATCTTGAAAGCGATATGTATGGGGGCAGAGTGCACCGAGTGCTGATAGCTTCGTGTGCACTGTATTTTGGCCGCTTAGTTCGCGTTGAAACGAGAGGCAGCACGAAGTTAAATTCGCTTGCTGCTGGTGCCGGGCTTCCTCACTCCAACGTTTTGAGAGCGAGTGTCCGCGCTCATCGAGTCTTATATATGTTCATGCTTGTTTGTGCGCGCGTGCTCTCATGCTTGTTTATTTAGTGAGTGAGCTAATGTTTACAGGTTTATTCGGCCGATAAAGCTATTATCCTTACTTCGTACAGTTGTCTGCGAATTTGCTGTCATAATCGATGCTTCGCCTTTTGGGCGAAAATGCGACTTTTTTTGCAGTGTTCGCTACCACCGCTGCAACCACCGCTGCGGTGGCGCGGGCTCGTGTAGTCTCCAATCGCAATAACATAAATCGGTGCACACGTACACATACACAGCTTTGTCAATGCATAAAGGGTTTCCGGAAAGTCAATGCTCATTTTACATTTTAAATCATTTTGAAACGTGCTAGATATTTTATTTTGCGAAACTATACTAGTACGTTGAGCACAGACTGAGCCTTTAGTAAGATAATAGATTTCCACATTGACCCAAACATTCTCCGTTACTTTGTACAAACGTTTAGATAAAGAATTACGCATTTTCTACTTAAGCCCGGGTGAGACTTTCGTGAATATATGTATCAGATTTTCGCCCAGTTGACTCAAGATGTGCAGGTTGGTTGATCGAAAACAAATTCCCACGGTGGCAAATCACCGTGGCGAGCTCAAGTGAGCTCACTGCATTGATTTGTGGTACGCTGTCGTGCCGTTCCCGGAGTCACCAATCCGCATAACATTCTTTCACTATCTGTAGTCGTATATCGTCGTCCGCACGACATAAAGCATATACTGCTTTGGTTCATCTGAACTACTTTTTAAATCACGCTGATGCATAAGTTTTGAACTGATAAGAAAAAAAAATTAGGAATTGTCTTTCGGGACACTCTGCGCATACAACTTGGCGATCTTTTGTTTCTTGTAAATATTTCGAATCTCACTAAATTAGTTAATTTTGCTTTAACTAACTCCGTTCATGGTAGCATCCCGATGCTGACGCGATCATTGATTTGAAATCAGGCAAAATTCAACGTATATCTTTTTTCCTGCAGGTACTCGCGCAATGTGTCCATTAATTAAAGAATAGTTTGTTCACTGTCCCCTAATCTAAAGTTGGTCTGACAACACTCACTCAATAACTCTAGTTTTCTTGTTCTTTCATGTGTAAAAAGAAAAAAAAAAGATGCAATTTCACTTCAAGGCAGTCGATTGGAGAATGGCGGTGAGAACACTGGTAGCGACAATCTGACCGAGCGTTGAAGAAAACGTGCGATCACGGTGGCACGCAAGCGCCGCCTTTCTTTCTTTCTCTCGTTTTTTTTTTTTTTTAGCCGACAGAAACGTGTCGCAATGACGCCGATCACTTGTCGAAATCGATAAAAACATGACCGTTAAAGTGACGGCTGGTCTTTTTTTTTTTTTAATGTGTATGCAACGCTCCGGCACATCGCTAAATCAAAGGACCGAATGTGCATTGCGAGGCGAGGGAACCAATCGACGCCAATTCTTTTTTGTCTAATTGCTGGCCATTCGCAAAAATCGCAAAAAGATAACAAATGTTCGCGAGAATTAATTTGCTTACAGAATATGAGCTGTTTTTCTTCTTTTTCTTTTCTTTTTGCTTCGGGTATTGAAGCCATCACCAACCGGGAAAGACCGAGTAAATTTCAGCTTGAGAGCTTGCTTGTTGCACATATTTGTGTTGTTCCCTGCGCCTTGAACACCCCGTTGAGTTCATGCTCTGGCCTTTACTATTTCACGCATGCACGGAAACTTTACTGTTATTAATTAAGCCGAGAAAGCTATTATACACGCACGGAATGCTTTCAAGCGTCTGAAGCAATTATTACGACCTCATCGCACGGGCGATTTAGAGAGGCGCAAACAGACCTGCAACAAGAGAGAGTTGGGTGCGCGTCACTGAGTGTGCGCGTGCTGCTTTGCATGGCAGAGATTTCAGCCTTGCAGTGCCGGAAACCGCTGCGCCCGTGTAAGTGACGCATGCTTGTGAAAGTTGCAGCCTTGAGAAAGGCACGAGCAACAAATCTGATATCCTGCGGCAGTTAACGTGTGCTTTCTCGCTCCGTCACGTAGTTAAGTGTATCGCAGGCTCAGGCTCCAAGAATGGAAAGCAGAGAGGTTTTTACCGGACTATATATGAACCAAAACACACACGCCCATATGAAGGTGGCATGGGTATAATTATTAGGCGCTTCAGTGGAAGTGGTCACTGGCGAACAGTAACACCAAAACAAGCAAGTGGCCAAGGATAACCACGCAGCCTGCTGAGCAGGTTAGTAGTATCGCGCTTCCAGCCGCTCCAATTTCCTAGTAGTACGCAAAAAGAAATTATGCAAGAGAAAGATATGCTATTTGCATACGAACGCTCACGTGCAGCTACTAGAAAGAGAGGGGTTACATGAATACCCTGGGGAGGAAACGCGAGCTGGACCGTTTATGCGCGCGTGAATTGAACTGTCTTGCTCTCGGCATTCTGGTGAAACTATGTTGTAAGGGAGCTCAGGGACTGCGTTTCGCATCTCGCAGCGAAATAGCGAGCTTCCTTGTGTGCAAGCCGTATACAGTGCGAATCAGCGGGGCCACTTCGCTTCGTTGCAGACAGAAATGCAGTCTTCTGAATATCAGTGCAAGATTAACAGGAAACGCGCGGTAGGTAAGTGTCGCAACAGCAAAGGTACATCATGGGTAGGATCCGTGCTTCAAATCAGGGGTGGAGGCGGCCCCCCCCCCCTCCATCCCTCCTTCGGCAGGTCAACTGTGACACTGCGGCATACCATTAGACAAGCGGTGGAGGTAATTTTACTACCAGTATACGTGCCTCGTGCGGGGCTATTGTAACTCTCCGATTTTTGACTAATAATTCGATTACGACGATTAATCGGTTGATGTGGCACGAGCGAAAACAGGAAAGCAGGTGTTGTCGTACTGTTGCATGCATTTCTCCGAGGCACTGCTTAATGACCGTCACCCTTGCTCGACTAAGATCCGTGGCACAGCACGCATACTGTTTCATGAGCCACCTGCTCGTGAATTAGTGACTTGGTTTCTTTAGGATACCAGTTAAATTTCATTTGTTTAGTTATGCATTATGAGGGCTGTGTTATATCCAACATGCATGCATTTTGTAGCGTTTTAGGCTGCTAGGTGTGAAACCATAAAATATATTGTTGTAGTGCCTGAGGTTGTCAGCGAAGCTAGGCTTTTTTTTTTTTCTAATTATGCGGTTTTTACGTGCCTTTGACAACTTTCTGATTATGAGGCACGCCGTAGTGGAGGACTCCGGAAGTTTCGACCACCTGGGGTTCTCTAACGTGCTCCTAAATCTAAGTACACGGGTGTTTTCGCATTTCGCCCCCATCGAAATGCGGCCGCCGTGGCCGGGATTTGATCCCGCGACCTCGTGCTCAGAAGCCCAACACCATAGCCACTACGCAATCACGGCGGGTGGTCGACTTATTTGCTTTGAGTTCACATATCTTAAACCTTTTACCGCGCGAGATACTTCTGTAACAAAACGTCTCCGAAATGCAAACTGTTTTAAGTGCTTGATCGAATGAGCCCATTCAATAAGTGGCCCAAGTACACTAGAAATAATATATATATATATATATATATATATATATATATATATATATATATATATATATATATATATATATATATATATATATATATATATATATATATATATATATATATATATATGAGTATTTGTGAGTATGGGCTCGCTATACTGGTCACCATCCTATGAGCCCCGAGTAGGATGCAAGTAGTACACCTCAAAAACAAAGAAACTGCTGCCTGAGCGACATTTAGCGTTCCTTTCACATATGAAGGTTCTTAGCTTTTTATTCAGAGTGTGACCTTGAAGCGAAAAAGTTCACTGAAATTTCAATCAAAACTGTTATTCATTACCACAAAGCCGGTCCATCCATATCGCTCACAGAAAAGAGTGCCCCCTTTCGCTGTTCCCATTTCCACGCCTACAACCAACCGCATAACCACATTATGTAAGCGACGCTGCTTCCACTCTGTCCTATAAGGCCATCTCGCGGCATGCAGTCGCCCTATTGACAGCCCTTAGCATACCTTTTCTCGAGCAGTCCCCGTTCCTGTGCAGAGCCACAACAAAATGGTTAACACCTGCTATGAAACTAATACGAAGTAAAACACCTTGGATCACTGACAATGCCTTCGGGTGCTCAGCTCTATAGTTGACGGAAAGTGAAGAGCCGCCCGTAATGAGCCCGACGTCTCATCTTATTATTAGTAGTCGTAGTACTTCTCTCCAAGAAATATCACCATTAACAGAAGACTTGCCCGCTAGAAGGAAGAAAAAAAAAAGAATCCAATAGCCAGAAAGGCTAAAAATTACGCTTCCCATGGTCGTCTGTCGCCCAGCAGGCGGACACTGTCGGCGCGCACCCCGAGTCCCTCTTGGCGCGCAGCGGTTCGAGGAACGGCGTGCCCGCTGCAGGCGGGATTCCACGAACGTTGCCCAACCGCGCGATCGCGGTGTCAACGTCACACCGTTAACGCCTATATTTTCCCGGCGCATTCGGTTCTTAGCAAAGAGCGCGTTGCCGGGCCGAAAGGAATAAATGCAGCGTATAGCTTCGTCGTAGGGACCAGTCCGAACGATCGCACGGTAACGAGTGGCGCGTATAACTTGTGTGAGGCACGAACGGCGCGATTTCGTTGTTTTCCGTCGCACCCTTCTTGTTCGGGGCACCGCACCGGTGTGTGTTCTCGTATACCGGACGGGGGGGTCTTGCTTGCGTGCGCCGAAGTGTTGTTGGTGGCCACGCGCGTCTCACGCAGCGTTTTTTTCTTGTTTTAATTGGCTCGTCGCCAGGTTTGCCCTTGGTGGAGTAAAACGGAAAACAACGGATGATCGCGTGAAGCTTAATAATACTGCGCGCACAAGAGCCGCCCGTACTCGCCGTTGCTTGCCCCCGCTGTTCTGCGGACGCCGCGCCTAATGGAAGCTAATGGGGCACCGTGCGGGCGCACCTGAGCGACGGGGTCGACGGTGGCGAACTTGTTACGCCCGTGTCCCGAGCCACTCTCCTCTCGCACACAGAACCCGCTGCCCACATTCTCTGCTGGCGCGAGAGGCAACGGCCCTCGGCTCGGCCACTATTCCACCCTTACGACAAGCGTTCCCAATCACGCGAACTACAGCGTAATAAAGGGGCCGTTACGACGTGAAAGTAAACACCGCCCCGTTAATCGTTGCGCGAGAACGGGACAAAAAGAAACGAATAAAATATTGACGAAGAAGTAAGCAGCTCCGAGAGAGTCTCTAGGTGTGTTATTTGCTTACCTCTCTTCCCCCTTTTTTTTTTTCATCTTATCTTCCATTCTTAATTAATCAAGCTTTGCCTGGAGCGACGTGCTTACTGTGCTCATTGAAATTTTTCTCTATCACCACCCTCTAAATCCGCGCCCGTCGTTCTCAAATCTTTTACTCGAGCGTTTTCGCTTTCAATTTTTAGTTTTGTCCGCCCACGCGTCACATAAAGAATGCTAGCCGCCCTTCAAAAAAGAAAGAAAAGAAAGCAACCCACGGCTTTCTTGGTCCCACCCATGTGTTTATTTGCCTCGCGCTTTTCGCGAGCTTTGAGAGCGCAGGCGCCGTACAGCCAGCTGCAGCAGGAATTAGAATAAATTGCTTATATATGAAAATTCATGGAAATGTAAGCAGGACGCTCCGGATGGCGCCTTATGACGCTGGCCGCGTCAGGCGCAAGTCATTTCATAACTTGACGATCCCTTCACTGTTGCCGCACTCCTTTGAGTCGACGCACCCTCCACGCGAGACCCGACGCGGCGCGGCGGGATAAATGGCCGCGGCCGGCAGGCTGGAATGCGAATAATGACCGCCACCGCTGCTCGTCCGGCGGCCTCTATATAAAAGCCAACAACAACATCGCTGCCAGAGCAGTCTGCGGCACGGATGTGGATGCGCGCGGTTCGCGCGTCACATGCCAAACGAAAGCGGGAAGTTGGGCAGTGCGAGGTGGGGTGCCGGGACGCACTCTGGCTGCCGAAATGTGGGGCGAATCGACAATGAATAATAAATGACAGTGCAGGAACTGGTGGCTATTGCAGGACTAGTTACCCTTAGAACTTGAACGTATCTTCGGGCAAGTACGAATTATCAAGCTGGAGATTGCGTAAGCCTGTCTTGCGCAATAAATGAAAGCTTTATTATTCGAAGAAAGCTTGCTAAGCCAGGCCTCATGAATCTCGACAACTTTGGCTGAGTGCTCCCTGCTTGTTCTCCTCGGGAGTAAATGCTGATTCCATTCCCGGTGTACAGAAGATGTAGCCTCAGCCATACCATGAAGCCCTAAGAATGTTGTAAAGTAAAGAAAGTAGATGTTCGCTGCATTATTCAAAAAAGATGGCAGAACCCATCTCACGATGACTGTACCCGGTAATGCGTTAGCATTCAATCAATATATCTACATAACGTATTGCCACCAGCGAAACGAGTCATGTGTGACGCGTGTACTGCAGCGGGACTCCTCTTCCGCGCTACCCTAAAGACACTCGGGGCGCCATCTAGCGTCGCCGCCGTGAAGGCTGGGGCAGCATCCAAAATTCATGGCGCGCCGGTGCGTGTGAACGCTGAGAAACGTGTCATACGGCCACCGGGCTCCTACTTAGCCTTTCTTCCTGGAGACGCTGCTCCATGTTGTGGCACTGCCACGAAATCCGCGCGTGACCTCCGAGACGAGAAGCGTGTCGTAGACTCAGTGGCAGATATTCAGTGAGCCAAGTTGGTGAGAAGTTCGGTGAAGAGCGGCACGTACCCACTGCATTCATTGCGCAGCTCGCTAAGGCGTTGGCGTGAAAGGCATTCATTGAAAAGAGGCACGTACCGAGTGCATTTATGACGCAGCCTGCAAATGCGTCGAGTTGCTGTCCTTGAGGACGTGGGCGCGATTCCACCCAACATCGGATAAATTTAGGGGATCTATTTTGACATTATAGAGCAGCACATTCGCTGTGGAACGTACCTGGTTACCCAAGTAGGCGTCAAATGCGTTCATTGAAGAGCGCACACACATACTGACACATAGCCAGTGCTCCAACTCGGCGTACCCAGTCGCGCATCTACAGTCGGCCCATGTCGGCGTGAAAGAGCTTCGCTGAAGAGAGGCACGTATGTACACAATGGCACATACTCATTGACCCAAGTTGACCCGATGGTTGGCTTACCGTCACCTCAACGCAGCAGTCAGGCGACCACGGACTACCCAGTGACCCAGGTAGGCGGGAAGAGAGTTAGATACATAGATGCATAGTAACATGGATAGCTAGAAAGGAAAACCCCCGGAAAGTACGTGAAGCAGCATATGAAATGCTAGCGCATCAATATAAATAATTCCCTCCCATTCCTACATTTTCTGTACCATTTAAGAAATGCCGCGGAGTTCCTAGGAAGTTAAACTACGTGCAAACCATACAAATGTACTTTCCTCTACCTTGCGGGCTTCCGCAGAAATGACTTGTCAAACCATACAAACGTGTGCAGTATTTATGAGCGAGATCGTGAGCTCATACCCGCCTTACCACGTATGAGCTCACTTTCCTTGCAGGACATAGTTGTTTCGCCTACTGCTGAACTTTCTTAATGACACCAATCTATTCAGCCAGTCATGACGTTTATCAAGTAATGCTATAGACCGGACCAATCACTTGGTGTAGTAGGTAATCTGTCTCCGAGTAGTAGTAGTATTCTGCCTCTCATCCGTATAAACGCCTTGGTCTGTCTTGGCAACGTTAGATCTTCACACACTGCATTTAACTCTGTGGCACTCCCGCACTTCAAAAGGAAACGCTCAAGCGAAGCAATTGCCGTCATGCCTTTGCAAGGCTAATCCGCAAGTAGCCAGCACAGTCCTCCACCTCCTCCTCGTCGTCGTCGTGATCATCATCATCAAATCAAATCAAATCAAACATGTTTATTTTGCAGGAAGAATACAAAATTTCCCTGCGGAAGGCAAAGACTAAAGGCGAGAAAGCCTGACGAGGTCTTGGCCCCCTGATGAACAAGACAGTCTACAGCAGTTGACACGACTCAATATACGATTAATTAAGTACAATGCATCTGCTTCTCGACATCGGATTACATACGTATTTGTTTATACATGCATATGCAACACGCCCTACAATACATTATACATTTAAAAAAGATATATTGATATGGAATCTAACAATTTTTTTTAAATTTTCGCTATTTCCAGCAACAAATATATATATATATATATATATATATATATATATATATATATATATATATATATATATATATATATATATATATATATATATATATAAATGAAAAAAAATTCATCTCAAAATATACAAAACATAATTTGACAACATTTATGGATCGACTATGAGGTTAGTAGTCAGAAGGAATGATTTATAATTGCGCTTGAGCTTCTTGGCTTGTAATGTAAGGTCAATATTCGATTCATGGAGGTTTAATAATTGCACTGCTTTATATTCAATGGCCTGTTTGCCTTAGTTCGTGCGTATTTTTTTAGTTTGTCGGCTAGAGCTTCTGAACCCATATTTCGTGGATACAGTTCTTGGGAAGGCATCCTGTAATTTGTGTTTATGTATGTGTTGCATCAACTTTAGATTATATACTTTTTTTGCGGATAGGATTTTATGTTTGAGAAAAAGTGGTTCAGTGGCTAGGTCCTTGGCATGACCTTTATATTTTTCCAGAATACGAAGCACGCGCTTATGCAGGATTATTAACCTATCATAATTTGTTTTAGTTGTTGTTCCCCACACCAGCATTCCGTATAGTAGTTTCGAGTAAAATAACGTATAGTAGAGTGATTTAGTTAACCACGAAGGGAGAAGGGAAGCGATTTTACTAAGACATCCTACAGAGCGAGCCAGATCAGTTAAGAGATGTTGCACGTGTGGTGTCCATGACAGGTGTTCATGGAACCAGACTCCTAGGAATTTCTGTGTGTTTACTTGTTTGATGCGTTGGTCATTATAATAAATTGTTACATTACCGCGGATGTGCTTGTTAATAGGCCTGAACATAACAAATTTAGTTTTTTGTGTGTTTAGTTTTAGTTTATTTTTTGTTAGCCAACCTGAAAGTTTAGAGAGGTATAGATTTGCTGAAGCTTCTACTTCATGAATAGTAGATCCTGTGAAGAACAGGCTAGTGTCGTCAGCAAACATTGTAATTTCCCGTGTATATTGAACATCTGTAATATCATTGATATATAGAAGGAAAAGCACGGGACCTAATATAGATCCCTGTGGAACTCCTTTTATTACGCTTAAGTACTGGGACTCTACATTGTCTATGCCAACAAATTGATATCTTGATGATAAATAGCTTTTAAATAAGTCCAGGACAACACCACGAATTCCATAGCGGCTTAATTTCAGCAATAGGATATGATGGTCAACTGAATCGAAAGCTTTACGCAGATCAAGGAAGACACCCAAAGTGAACATCTTATTTTCAATATTTTCTATTATGTGGTTTTTTACACTTATTAGAGCCTCTTCCGTCGTTTTGTTTTTTCGAAAACCATGTTGATATGGCGATAATAGGCTGTGTTTGTCGAGATATTTCGTAAGACGGTTGTTTATGCATTTTTCATATATTTTCGAGAAGACTGGTAACACGGATATCGGTCGATAATTTGTTAATTCAGAAGTAATGCCGCCTTTATGGATAGGAGTAACTTTCGCCACTTTAAGTTTTGTTGGGAAAGTTCCCTCCAGAAACGAAAAATTTATAATATATGCTAATACCGGGCTAAGTATAGATGCAACAGCCTTAACTGGAGCCACTCTTACGTCATCGTAACCACTTGAAATGTTGGTCCTTAGTTCTGCTATGTATCTGCGGACTTCTTCTGGTGATACCTCGTTCAACACGAGAGAATTCACCTGGTTACCTAGTTCAATTTCATATTGCATTGTATACTCATCGCTAACAGCCACATTCACGAAGTAATGATTAATTGCATTCGCAAGCTCTCTGCCTTCTAAAATAATATCATTAACTTTTATTTCTTTGGGTGTATTGCATGACACTGTTCTTCCAGTTAAAGAATTAACTTGCTTCCATACTTTTGCAGGATCTGACTTTATGCGCGAGAACATTACTTCATAATAGGCTATTTTTGCTTTTCTAGTGTCCCTGTTTAACCTGTTGCGAAATTGTTTGAACTCTCGCAATATTGTAATATCTCTGGTAGCTAGAAATCTGTGAAAAAGTGCGTTCTTTTGCTTGATTCTTTTTAAAAGGTCACTATTTATCCATGGCTTTCTATTTTTACCCTTTCTTATTTTGAACGGTTGTAGCGGAAAAGCAGTGTTGTAACATTGAACGAAGATTTCTAAGAAAGTGTCATATGCTTTATCTGGATTTTCTTGCACATACACACGTGACCAGTCAGCTCGTTTAATTAATTCGCTAAACTTAAGAAGAGTTTTGTCATTAATACTTCTATATCGCGGGAGATTTGGACGTTTTTCTTTAATGAATAAGTTTTGTGTACAAATATATATAGGTAGGTGATCACTAAGGCCTGAGCACAATATGCCTGCATTGTAATCGTTTTTGTTTACGCTTGTTATACAGACATCGATAGATGTAGAGCTGTTGTGAGTAACACGGGTAGGCTCCAAAATAGCATTTTCACATCCATAGGATGCTATAAGGTTTATCAGATCAAGCGCATACAAATCTTGACTCATCATATTAATGTTCACATCACCCATGATGAAATATGGTTTTTTATGTCATTAAAACAATGCATAAGTTGTTCTAAATGGCTTAGAAAACGGCGCTTGTATCCAGTTGGGGGTCTGTATACTACAGTAAGCAGAAACGAGTTCGTTTCTATCGCAAGACATTCTATGTCACCACTACTCATAGAAAGACCACCAAGTACTTGAAAGGAAAATTGCTGCTTCATGTATATAGCTAACCCTCCGCCTCTTCCAGCGCGATCCAATCGCACTGCAGAATAATTGGGGAATTCAGGAGACGTGTCAATATTACACAGCCATGTCTCTGTGAACAGTATTGCATCAGGGTCAGCATGAAGAGAACGCAAAAATATATCAAATTCTTCCTTCTTATTCTTAAGACTTCTTATATTTTGATGTATTAAGGTAAAACCAGATCTACAACAAGCATCACTACTCATCCGTGCTGTTTTTTCCATTGACAAGGAAAAATAATTTTTGTCCATTTTGTCCTCCGTTTTTTCACTTGATGAGATCTAAGTCAGCAGTACTTGTTATGCGGATTACATCTGACGTTTCATCTTTGCGAGCCAGAATTTTTCCTCCACTCGTCCATACATATTTCCATGTTGCGTATTTCTTTTTTGCTATGGCTGCGCCAAGGAGCTGCTTGTTCTGTCGTGTCAGGTGCTCGTTAACATATATAGCACTTTATGTGCCCTTGTGGCCTAGGTCAGTCGAAACCATCTTCTGCTTCTCTGATTTCGCGAGTAGCGCATTACGTTTTGTGCGTGAAATGAACCGGACAACAATGTTTCGTTCATTCTTTTTTGCCGTGGATACCCTGTGGCAGATGTCAATATCACTATAACAGATTGGCTCGCCTACGAGCTCACCTATCTTTTTAATCACGATAGTTGAGTCAAGCTCTTCGGGTGCACCTTTTATTTCGAGATTGTTACTTCTTTGAAATTGCTCAAGTTCTTCCATTTTCTTTTCAAGCCGTTGGTTCTCGGTCTTTACTTTTTCGTTCTGGGAAACTAGTGTTTTTATTTCGGCTCTGAGTGCCTTAATGTCGGTTCCTATTTCTTTCACATCATCACATGTATCACTGCAGAATTTTAAGCTTTCTTTCAGCGACCTTATCTCAGCACGTATTTCCCGTTGAAAATCAGATATTAGTGTCGAAACATCTTTCTTGTCACCCTTACTCATGGCAAGAAACTTCAGGCAACAAGTTTCAAAGTAAAGTCAAGTCAGTTCATCATCATCATCATCATCATCATCATCATCATCATCATCATCATCACTCACTCACTCACTCACTCACTCACTCACTCATTCACTCACTCACAGGGGTTCCTCATCACGAACTTGTCCGAACGTTCCAATGGCCCTAACACCAACGAAGTGGACGTCAGAAAATCGATCAGAGGCACTAACGGAGATACACGACTATATTGAGCCGATGGTGCGGGACAAACTCTAGCCTTTGCGCGACATTATTATCTGCCTCCGGTCATTAGTGTCGGTCCATTGAACGCCTGCACTTCATTCACAAGCACGTTATAAGAGGTCCACAGAAGTCGACCTTACTGTGCGTCCAGAATCGGTGTGCAATAAAGGTGTTTGCAGCACTGATACACCGTAATTATTGCACCGATAGGTCGATCGAGAAAAATCGCAGCTATATGGCCTCGGGCCAGGCGGGGCGCGGAACGAGACCATTCCACGCAGATGACAGCCGAGACAGTGTTCTCACAGATCCCCCACAAACGTACCTGCTCGGAACAAGGTGAAGGAACAATATGGTACCGCATACAGGCGAGGTGGGACGCAAGAAGGCGCACGAAAGACAGACACGTCGCCACGCGCAGACACGTCTGTATGCGCGACAATATTATTACCAGCAAGCCCGAATTGTAGGCAGTACGTTCTTAGAAAATAAGCAAATGAAGCAGCCGCCACACTGTGTGAGCCCTTATAAAGTACCCGCAGCTGGTCCACAGATCCGCAGATATGCAGCTGGTAGATGTTAGCGAACATGGCATCGACAGCGTTGCTAGCGTGCACTGCTCCACAGTTTTTTTCAATACTCTTAATACTCTTTGCTTTTCTTCTCCTTCCTTTTCTCTCCTTTCCACCTTTCTGTATTTTCTCCTATGCATGCTGTCCACTTTTTAACCCCATTTCCTGTCCTCCTTGCTGGCGGTTGTTCAGGTGTCGGCAGTCGGCTGGACAACCACGGTTATTACGGCCACTGGAACTCGACACTTTTTTTCGTTCTTCTCACAACCACACACACACACAAAGAAAATAACAATAAAATCCGCAGCTATAGGAGCGACATATAAACTCCTTGGCTACCATATAGTCGTCACGACAACATGGATGAACGGCGGTTAATAAAGCAACGATAAACTGACACGACACACGTGATTGAATTTTCTGCTCACAAGTTGAACTTTCTCGCGCGTAAATGTTTTTCGAAGATCAGGCGCAGGTGAAGAGCAAAAAAAAAAAGAAAACAGTACTGCAAACTTGATCAAGTCTGCTGCGGAACACTCGGTAAAGTATAGAGCCAAATGTACGCGTACGGAATGAAGCACGAAGCAACGATCCCAGCCACGTCCGATCCGATGCCCTCAAAACGCACAGCAGCGTCATTCTCAAAACAGATACTTCACCTTAGTTACATTGGGCTTTGACAACATATCGCCTACAAAGTCGCCTTTAGCTCCCCTGGTCCCCTGACTGCCAGGTGTCGCGGGCGCTAATGGTGTCCGATGGAGCGTATATACCATGACACCTACATACATAAGTAGGGTTCGCGTAAGCCCGACAGAAACTATAGCCCATTTATTTTGTATAGGCGAGATTATGCTTGTCACAGTGGTGCTAGTGCTAGTGGCTTGGCCGAATAGGGAGCCAGGACCTGCTTGGCAAGAGACATGTAGTCGTGGTATGGTGAATCTTCATCCGCCCGACAACTTCCGAATATACGCTTGTTCGCGTTGTGTTTACAACACTCTGAACAGAACGTGACTTCCTGACGTTTAAGTTACAACATACTTAGAAATTATATTGTGCGCGCTCAGCAACGAGTGAAGCTTCAGCACGTTTATCTTAGGATGGGAGCGAAAATGAAAACACACTATGTGAAAACGCGCAGGAATAATTAAAATTATCTTGCGCTTCTCTATCCCATTCGTTCAAGGAGGCTGCCGCTTCTTGACGACCTTTGGGAAAGCGTCTTTCCCGGCCAAACCGCTCTGGCGACTAGCTATTGCGTTATAACTACGAACATTTGCGCCGCCAAGGCAGCAGAACAGATGTACGGCGCAAAGAAAGACGGAGCAGACGGAGAGCCGTATTCCCGCTAAACCCATATTTGCACAGGTATGGTCTGGCGATATCGCCCCCTATGCCAATTCTGCCAGAAATATATATTATTGATCGTCATATTTTACTATGTGTCCGGTTTATATTACAAAGCAAAGGACCTCTTGATACGCCGCTTGATAAACTTGTTTTGAATTTAAGTGCTTGAATACAACTCTCTTTCGGTGCCTCGTCAATATAGCTGGGTTTTATTCACGAGGACGGTGTTTGACGCCGTGAATGCTTTCACCCAAGCAACAAGACGCATGTGATGCTAATTCCTACTTTCCTTACTATCCCTATGGTAATTATTTTAAATTACTATGATTTTAAATTTTGTTATCAACCTTTCTTTAAAAAAATGTTCAGCGTCCATTTACTTGGTCTTACTGCTTAATTACACAAAATTATTTTATTCGCAGGCACACCTTTTTATCAACTTCTTCATTATTAGCTGCTACCTGAACGTACGACTACCGAATTCTTGACCCATCCCCACCCGCCGTGGTTGCTCAGTGGCTATGGTGTTGGGCTGAGCACGAGGTCGCGGGATCGAATCCCGGCCACGGCGGCCGCATTCCGATGGGGGTGAAAACACCCGTGTACCTTAGATTTAGGTGCACGTTAAGGAACCCGGGGTGCTCTAAATTTCCAGAGTCCTCCACTACGGCGTGCCTCATAATCAGAAAATGATTTTGGCCCGTAACATTGCAGCGAGCATCGCTGACGCTACTCTACGCGAATTGGCGAAACTGCAGGCTTGCAAATAAAAAAAAACGTGAAAAGGAACAATAAAACAGCAAACCCATCACATTCTCGAAAATAAGTTTGTGAAAACACAAAGCTAAAACAAAATATAAATCTTATGTTATTTAAAACCAATAGTACTTATTTAAAACGCTGAACGAAGCATTTTTGTACCTTTCCTGCCTCGATCGTCTCCTCGCCCCAGGCTTGTAGTGGTTTCGATAAATGCATTGTTTATTTACGTGCTTGTTAAATAGCAACTGATTCATTTTAAGCTGGAAAAACTAGTAGTAAAAGTGCCGCGTACACGTAGGCCAGCGCAAACGCCATGCCGAGCTGCCCTTTCTTCTTTCGTCCCTTGCAATGAAGGTGGAAAGCAGACAACGCGCAGCACTGTAGAAGGCAGAGAGTTATTTTTCTCTCGTGATCCGGCACGTGATGTAGCATTCCAATCACGAGAGCTCTACCAAGCCAGTCATCAAAGTACAAAAGTATCTATTTAAACCTGGAATTACGCGTTTCAGAAGAAGGGTTTTTTCGAGCGGCACTTTTTTAGTCGCAGAGACAATCGGCTGTCCCGCTTCGGTTATCTGGGCGGGGCTTCCCCTTTTTTATAAAGATGTACCCGACTATAGATCTTGCATGAGTTCCCCTTGCTTCCTAGGGCAATATCGGCGAGGGATTCGTTCAGAGCGGGTTGAGAGTGGGGGGCGATTTCCGAAGGCGCTCCCTAATCTTGCAATTTCAATATTTGCCTAGCCGTGCCAACTGCCAGTGACGCCAGGTACTAATTATGTGTCTCGGACGCAAGCTTTCGGTGCCACTCTCATGCGGCTCGGGAAATACGCATGACAGTTGGGAACGTGCGCGTCAAGTGAAATGATGAAAACGGTCAAGGCGGACGAAGATCGAGTACCGCAGGCCACCGCGTGACTGGCTAACACTGAAACTAGAAGCCCTTCCTGGGCAGAACGGAGTTTAGTAACTGGCATGAATAATGCCCATCCATCCTATTTGTTCTCTGTAGTAGCAGGCGTTCTCTCTCACTTTGAAGCCCCAACTCTCTCTCTCTCTCTCTCACCCACACACCCACCCACATACCATTCAACTCAATATACTATATTTTGTTGTCTACTTCAAGAGAACGTCGATCAATAATACAGTATTTTACTACAATTTAACGAATAATTTCCTGACAAAAACGCTGCACAAATTTTCTCGCCACCCCGAGGCGAGTATTGCAAGGGAAGTGCACTGCTAGACATCGGCGCCGTTTGGAGGAAGGACCAAACTTCAAGAATGTTTTTTTTCGCCTAGAAGAAAAAGTACTCCGGTTTCACTTTCTGTACCATGTAGTTGTGTGTCCTTTTGAGAAAGACGCAATCTTTAGGTGAACCACCTCAATGTGGTATTTACAGCTGAGAACGGTGGTGTAAATTCACTTCGTTATGTTCATTTTTTGCAAGTTTTGGATAATTTCTCTCCAATATTGTGCTGTTTCTGAATGCAAAAATATTTTAATCGATTATGTGGACACAAGACTTCCAGGAATAGCTAATAAAACGACTACACGAATAAATCTAAATATTTTTATGAAAAAGAACCCCTCAAAAATGCCCTTAATTGGTCCTATTGGCACCATTGTAAGTAAACTAAAGATAAAGTCGGGCCCCAGATAGACGAGTGCATAGTAAAGTACAATCTAAAGTGTTGAGACAAAAATTTCCGCTTTCATTGGATTAAAATTTATTTTTGCAATTTCTTTTCCTTTACATCATGTTTTGATCTAAGAGTAAAATTCGAATGGCGCTAAGGCAGAGATAATAACATTTGTTTCTCACAAAATATTTTAGGAATACATTTCTTCAGGCTTAATAAACGTCCGCAGTTTTTTCTTTAGGACATCACGGAAGGTGGAGTATTCGGTCGATGCTTTTGACGTGGCAGGACCCTATTATATTTTGGACATGCAGTACAATCCTACGTGAAGTCGCGACTTTTATGATTCAAGCAAAACACATAAGAACTCACGCCAGTACTTGATGCAATAGATGGTGCCATGCTCGTGTCAGGCAAACCATTTGAAGTTCGAGCTTTCCAATAAAGGAAAGGGCATTTAGGGCGGTGAAATAAAACAATAATAATAATCGATCGATACTGTAAGGAAACAAATTTCACCTGCTACAAATCCGCAGCTTCCACGTAAGCGCGTGGAAGTGCTACTGCAAGCTTCTAGGTCCACATGTGTACCACTTATATGCATCGCCGCTGAATCAGCCACCCTTTAAAGAGCGGCAAGCCGCACGACTTTTGGGCACTGTCCCACTGTAAGGCGCAATCACGATACAGCCGCGCGAAAGTGAAAGTTGCCGCCCCGCATTGCATTGAGCCTTAATTCTGCCCCGCTCTACATTTGAGTTGGACGAAGACCTTCAATAATGACGATCATATTTAATTAATTTTGGCAGTGGCGTGCAGCACTTTTTTTATTATTTCTGCCGCAGGTGGAGGTGAAAATGTTCGCCACTCTTTTCATGAGAACCGGTTAATACGATATCTCGAAAAGATAAACGGCAGTATCACGCTGCTCCTTAGGCCGGTTGAAGCAAGATTTCCCGACTTTCACCGTGTATGCACCAAGGGGCCGTATAACGTAAAACTATTCCAATATGTTTTTACTCCAATCTCCTGACGTTAAGTTTGCGTGAGCGCCGACGCAAGCACCGGGCCGTTATTCGCAGGGTTGTCTGAAAAGACCAATCAAATGCTCTCCTCGTTTATAGGAGGTCACTTTTGTTTGCTTTAAAGACGAACATTGCCTACACTGAGCGGCTCGTCTTATCTAATTGGCTGACAAGAGGCGAAGAGCACGCTCAAGTGGAGAGGTATTCGATGGGGCCGAGCCAGTGCACTGAAAATCGATAACCCGATGAAGAGGGTGGTACCGGCGTCTGCGATTGGTCCACTTTTCCTTACTAGCTTGCGGTGGCTCGTTGAAAATCGCGGCGGCTTGCAACGGAAGCTTAAGAATGACGCTACAAGGGATCCTCAACGAAGAAGACTTGGCACAACGAGGTCGTAAACGTGCCGAAAGTGCTCGAATATGTTACAGGGTCACGCAAAAAGTTTTATTACACGCAAATAAACCCATGCTCTCCGGCAGGTGCGAGTAGCCAGTGCCTGAGCGATCGGCGGCAGCCATCTTTTATTCCTTTCGGAACGGGGCAGCCTGCGGATATTCAGAAGAAAATTGAGTTTTGTTCGGCATATTAAAGCATCTTTCACGCGTACATGTCACTTTGACGCGGTGAGTTATTGCGGTTTTTTGACGTCGCGAAACAGGCAGGTGAAGTGGGTCCAGCCCGAAAACTTTTGACCAATTGCAGCGGGCTAAAGGCGAAAAGGGGTCGAATGAGAAATAACTATTTTTCTTTTGTTCGGTCAAATCATGCATAATCAGTGTGCACGTCATATGTGATTGGAAGCTATCGCGGTTTTCGTGACGTCGCGGGACAGACAGGTGAAGTGGGGGGTGGTCTAAAAAAAGTTCTTGACCAATAGCGGAGGGCTGATTGCAGAAATGGAGTAGAAAAGTTTGGAATATATTTAGGTTATAGCGCCCAAGGCCCAATAAAAGATCATCATCATCGCCATCCGTCTTAAATTTCCCGCTCGAAGGAGGCCAAACTTTTCGAGACGTTCGATTACTCCCACCGTGCGTCAAATGAACCCATGCATGAGATACTTACAGATCTTAAAATCCCATCGTTCCGTTCATCTAATCACCTGCCTTATTCGACTGCATTTTCCTTTTCGTGGTGCCCTATCCGTTGCTTTAATAGACCACTCGTAATTTGCACTACACACCGTAAGACCTTACCGTCTCCACTTCTCCTTAACGTCAACTACAATAATATACCCCGCGTTAGCTCTCTATAGGGAATGTACTCCTCGGCCTTTTATATATATCAGAACGTTACACCTATCACTCTGTGCTCCACTGCTAATTGCACGCTCCTCAGCTTCAAATTTCTGCGATATTATCCTATGTTCACCCCCATAGTTTCCATAAAGATTAGCAGCTCACAAAGAGTTCAGAAAGGCTCGCAAGCCCACTTTGTTTCTCCGCGGGGCACTCGCAGAACAAACGAAATGCCACGTGCGCAAACTTCTTGGTCAGCACTCAATCTAGGTGCCGTCGGCGCCCATATTTCAGGAACTCCCTCAGCGCTCGCTGCCACTGCGATTAACTGAAACGAGCAATCCCGCACGCTTCTTGCACTCGTAGGTGACGAGCCCTGCGCGACAAGAATTTGAGCGGGTACGCGCTTAAAGGCCCGCGGGAATGACAGCGGGAACTCTCCCGGCTTCATCCCTCGAGTAAGCTGTACTCATTTGGCCTTGCATCAGGTGCCGGGATTCTTGTGGTTTAAGGCGAATAATTAAATTTGATTTTAAGCGCAGTTAAGAGCGCAGCGAGATTGAAAACGCAGAGCTACACTTTGGGCGCAATGTTCCTTTCTGAGCGCGACGTGGGACGCCCTGCCTTCTTCGCAGTACATGGTGTATCTGCACACCTCAAAGGGGAGTTATCGGGTGCAAACCTAAATCAACAATTTCTTTTAGTCATTTGGCAACAAGATGTTATTCAGCAGTGGAGAGAAAAAAAGAAGGGCGAAACTGCTCTTTCGGTAATGTTGCGCCCCAATCTGAGCACCGACACGCCTGTGCGACGTTAAATATTTTAAAGCGTAATCTCGTATTTGCGTCGTTTCGTCACGGGAAAAGTTCGCGGAATTTGCTAGACTCAACTTTTGAGTCTGTTAAAATGCAATTTAGTCTCGCTCGTGTAGAGACTGTGAAAAATTCATGACGCTAGCTGGTGGGGGAGCTTTAGGGCGGCGTCGCCACCCGTATATGCCGCCGTTCGTGTGTCCTTCCTGGCTTTACCGAGCCACCGCTCACGGTAGATAAGAGTGGTAGTACTGCAGCAGGCATAATATAATGAAAGAAATGTTTCATTACACATTTTATTTTCGATTAATCGTAGGGTTTGACGTCCCAAAGCAACTCACCGACAATGAGACAGACACCGTTGTGCGGGTCTCCGGGCACACGAGTGTACTTCATGCCCAGTTGGAATGCCGGTTGTCGCAACAGGAAATCCAACACGCTACCTTCAATGCTCGCCAGCAGAACGCTGTTGAGCAACTTCGCCATGGTGACGAGTAATTTCGTATTCCTGGATGTGTACTTCTACTCGGACAGCTTAGGTTGTCGTGGTCAATGTGTCACTGCGCGAAGAAAACGAGGATGGAACAAACCCAGTCCTGCGCGAATTTCTTCGGCCATCATTTGGTTCGCGCTGTTGCCCTCCTCATCTCACTTTCTCCTCAAAGCACCGGCAGCTTAATTGGTAAACCACCGCACGCATCGTGCAGAAAATTGTGGGTTCGGATCCACATGCGACACTTTTCCTTTTCCTCGTGATCTCTACGTTTCAAATAAGCACAGTAAAGAAGTTTCATTGTGCCTTCTCTCGCATCATTGTCTGTTCTCTTGATACCATTGTAATTAACGAAAAATAGAGGTCATTGGATCCCTTCATTCTTCTCCGTCTAAAGGTGTACAGCTTCAGACGACCTTTGCTCATGGCGCCCAGGAGATCAGTTTAACGATGGTGTCATCGCTTAATTCACGAATCAAAAGCGTCGATATATAGAAGCCAGTGCGCGTCCAGGTATTCGAGACATTGACCATTAGCGCAACATGTCGGCGGTAAATTTAGGGGCTCGTTGGCATCCCTAAATGGGCGACAACTATGAATTATAGGATCCAACGCAACGATCCTTAATACGCTCAACTGCCTCCACTGACGTGAGCCAATAAGACGTTCTTTCCCTACATGGCAAGTCAGCCTTTAATCCGGAAACTCTTCTTGGTTCGATGGCCACTTTTATTCGGAAGCAAAGGGCTCTAAACTTAGGAGAAAGAATGCGAAAGAAACAAAAGCAAAATTCACGATGTTGTTATAGAACATAAAGCATTATTACCAAGATTTGAATTATACAAAGTGGATTTTAGTTACCCTCCCTGGATGTTAACATGCCCTAAAATAGAATTATCAGTTGACGGGATTACATCAAAGAGAGACATGTTCATAGTAGCCGCACAGCAACTGGCACTCTTCCAAATATCCCCAGTACATCCACGTTTATACAGATGTTTCGTGTCATAAAAATTCCTCGACTTCAGCATTCGTCATTCCACATTTAGCGCTAGAGCAAACATTTAAATTATCCCGGGAGACATCTTCCACCATGGCAGAACTATTTGCAATCCTGTGTGCTTTGCGTTTCATAACATCAGAAAAACATTCGCAAAAATGAGTTATCTTTAGCGATTCGCAAGCCGCTCTCACATTACTACAGAGCAATAGGAAAAATTCTTTGAACACTTCGCTATTGTATGAGACGCTCAAAGAACTTACTAAAGCAAGCGCAATGAACCACGTAATTGCATTTCAGTGGATACCAGGGTACTGCAATATTCCTGGTAATACTGCAGCTGATGCAGCTGCGAACCGAGCGCACAATAACGCAGAGACAACCAATCTTCCCCAATTGCGTTGTGAAATCCGTCTGATCCTGAGACAGATTTCTTGCCGCCTCAGCAAAACTACCTGGTTTGATCAGCAAACTAAAAACTCGGAGTTATACTCTATAGACCCATGTATAAACTTATCAATGCCGGAAACTCTAAAAGACAACAGAAAATTTGAAACGTTGGTACACCGACTGCGTCTTGGTACTGCATTTACGAAACACTTCTTGTACAGGATAAAACGTGTCTCTAGTCCGCAGTGTTCTTGTGGCCATCCCGACGAAGATGTGCATTATCTTCTCGAATGCACGAAATACGATACACAAAGAACGGCACTGCAAGAATTTGTTTATATTAGACAGAAGACCTTTCACTCTTAAAAAGATACTTGGCCCATGGCCAACTGCGGGCCTTTAAAAAAGAGCACTTCTTGCTCTGAATAAGTTCTTAGAGGACACCAAGATTTTGGGAAAATATTAGGTATCCGATGATTCGAATACGCTAAATGAGTTACATAAATGTTGTTCGTGCTTCATAATTAGTTTATGTGGTGATCGCAACTTTTACGCAATATGTATAATTCTGTTCTGTACTTGCAGTACATGTGTTTTGTGTTTTGGCTGTTCAAAACATCTGACTTTATATATGCGTACGTGGACTGAACTAATGCACAGAACTTTGCGACTCATGTACTGTTGGACTGTGTATTTTTTATTGATCCGGTGTTCTACTGAGTGTTATATTTTGTGTCGCTATTCTTCCTTTTTACGCAAGTTTGTTTCGTTTGCCAAGTGACAAGGAGTAGCCGGTACCACCATAAAGGCGCCAACCTCTCCTAACATTCACTTCAATAAAAAAAAATGAGAAGACACAGGGCGAGTTTTATGCAACTTATGGAAAAAATTATACAATGAGTATGTAGAAAGCGGACATCGTTAAAATGCCTCTTCGTCCGCTCAAATCATTTCCCATCATGTAACCACCAGGACTTACTTCGTCAATATCCTGCAATATTGCCGAGGCTTGAACAGCACTTAGGAAGAGAAATGCTGCAGTGAAACAGCTATACGGGGGAGTTTGCCTTTCATGCCATCGTTGGTCGTCTGAGAGGACACGAAATGTGCGGAGCTGTTATTCAAACTAGGTTTTCTGGAAGCCGGGAGAGAACAGGTAGCCTGCACGTCCAAAACATTGCAGGGCAAAGAACTTTCTTCAAGTAAGACTCAACATCAAAGCGCTGCGGCCATGGCGTATTACGTTTCTGCAGAAATCATTTTTGTTCCAAACTTCGCATTCGCTGAATGCCTAATCCTAAAGTAACATGGTTCATAAAAGCCGAAGCAACTACGACCAGAATATCCGAGAAACTGACGCTGAAAGGTCTTTCTTAAGCGAGATAAAAAAGAAAACACAGATCCTGCGTAAAAGACTGCACGTGAAGGAGCACATTTATCTATCATCCCAGTCCACTTGAAAGAACTATGACGAAAAAGATAATAAGCTGGGTCACTAAGAAATCGACAAGGTAAGCACAAATAAGACATAAGTGCTGAGTGGCCATTCGTTTTTATTTATTTATTTCTTAAAATGGTAAACCCGCATCAAAAGCAACGCTTTTTCTGATGTATCACACAACGCTACGGTCATCTACATATACTGAGAGCTTTATAAATTAAATAAACCGGAAATTCTACATTAATAATGGCACTCTTGTCACATCCCCGTAAAAATAAAGGATCAGTAAAGGAGACTTTAGAAGATGATAAAGAAAGATTACGTAGAGGTAGTCACCAAAGTATAAACTCATAGGCGTATCTACCGGGCCGGGAGGGCAAGGGGGGCACTTGCCCCCCCCTGTCGAAAGGAGGGGAGCAATGTTTGTCATACCCCCCCCCCCCTCCCGCACACACACTTTTGAAAGCGCGCACTGGTACTTTCGGCTGCACGCTGGAAAGTCCATTAAAACAACAGCTAAAGCTGAATTGTCTTCCTTAGTAGAGTGACCACATAGGTAATTCTTTTTTTTTACTACGCATATCCCTGCTTGGACAACGACGATTGTCTTTTGTGCCTCCTCGGGACGCCCTGTAGAGGATGACGCGTGGGATTCGCTATACGCGCTCGCATTGCGGGTAACGACTGGCGCTGGGCAGTTGCCGCCCTAACAAACTGTCAGCTTGAGCAACTTGCATCATGCCCAGTTTCTTTGGGACCGCTATAACCGCATTTTAAAACAAAATCTGCTTGTTACATTTAATCTGCGGGTGAGGGGGTGGTCCGGATAAAGTATTATAATCAGCCGCGCCCAACGACTGCTGTGCCTTACGCTGTGAAATCGATGGATTATCAAATGCTGGAACTACTTAATCTCAGTCCGTTGTAGCGTTGCATTCTCACTATCTTATCACTATCAGAAATCTAATCAAACCTCTTACAGGTATAACTGTCGAATTTAATTGCGTAATTACGACTTATCGTAGATGTGCTTGTGAAAATGACCTTGGTCGAACTCGCAAAGCCATTTCAATACCAATACAACACTGAATTGAATTTTTTCTAAAGACGTGTGTCACTTCTGACTCACGATTTAATTTTCAGGCTGTTTCTAAATAAGAGCTGCACTATTACTTGTTTCCCGGCAGGAGCAAACACAGCAGATATTTAGTATCTTGAAAAAAATGAGGGCCACTTTTTGGTGGCCCTGAAATTTGCACTGTGTAGGCTGCTTATGTACTCTGAAAACAGTAACTGACTGGTCACTTTATCCAAATTTTTATACGTTATACACAGCATTTAGTTTTTTTTCCCCGCTATCATTGGTAAAATATGCGGGGCACGGTGTTTGTATTTATTCGACGTACGAAATAATATTCCGAGTGACTACCGATCGATGTTTATTCTGTGTATGTTCATTACAGCCTTTGCAGAAAGTTACTCATTGAAGCGTTCCATGGTGTCATACTGCCGTTGACTATGTTTGCTGGACACCTAAACAACGCACAAGATACGGACATGAAATTCCGTGAAAATAGGAAAATATTAAGAGCAATGCGTTGCGAAACTTTCACTTTCCTTCTTTAAATGCAACTGTCGCAGATAATCACTAAACCCTTGTTTTTTTTGCATGTATTTTCGTGAAATACCTTCAGTCACGAATTACGATCGACTGTCGATAAATGAGTGAAATGTACATAATTTTATCCCAAGGTGCCGGAGACTCCATATAGAAAGCAAGTCAAGGTGGGAGAATGACTGTGCATATTATGGTGACCCACCGCAATTACATAGTAATTAAATATTCATTTATAGTCCAGTCAGTCATGCTGTATATTGAATCACCCGCTCGAAATGCACGCATGGGGTAATTATTAGGCACAAGCATTACAACAAGGGAAGAAATAATCTCATGAAAGTGGTCGTGTGAAGCGATACATTTCACTCAGAAATGAAATGAGTGTACTTTAAGAAAGCAGAATGTTCATTGTCTATTCCTTGCAACAAATGCACAGTAATGGCAAAAATAAGTCGCGTTCACAAACGTGTACGCCGTGACTGAAAGGGATATTACGAGATTCGTAGTTTGTTTCTCTGGTGTCCTCGATGAGCCAAACAAGACATATCGTTTATATCTAAGGAAAATTATGGGCTCGTTATGGATAAAGTATAGGCAATGTTCCAAATGGGTGAGTTAAAGGCGCATTTTCCAGTATAGAATACGTACGCAAGTGGTGCATAGTGTTATTAGTCTGTTTTATGAGCGGTGTAAGACTTAGACGGCTACTCTGGCACAACTACAACTGAGGTCAAATTTTGCGAACACAAGGGGAACAATACGCCAATTTTATGTGCGATTGTAAATACGTGTTGATCAAACACAACGTAGAAAAAAAATTGTAAGCGAGTGTTTAAAGTATCATGTTACTGCTATTAGCTAGGTTTCCCAATCTCCCACGAGAACTCTGCGTTTCAGATATTTTATACTTTGAAGGAATATGAATCATTTTAAGTGCAATGTGTCGCATTGTTTTAACCTTTCTGGCTTATTTAAAAACATTACGAATAATTATTGAACCCTCATCTTTTTTTTTTCATACTTTTTCATGCGTGATATATTAGTTTCGCCTGGTGTCGTCACTGAACTAATGGAGGCAGCTTCGTTATGTTTGGTGACTCTAAGGACAAGTTAATGGGTGATGTGGAGGTGTAGTTCAAAATAGATGGGTAACTGGGGCTTTCGCAACAAATTACATATGCTAGCACCCCAGAGTGTTTGAGCGTGTCTAACGAGCGGGGGAGAATTGAGCCCACTGCCCTGGCAGAACTATAAAAGCCGCCAAGACCAAATTTAACGAAAATTGGTGGTACACAATTGGAAAATCTTTGTGCGAAGTTAAATGTGGTTGGATCAAACACAGCTTTAGTAAAAAAAAAAAATCTTATTCGAGTGTTAGAGCGTGCAATATGGCCGCTATCAGCTATGCTTCCCAGTGTCCCGACATCGCTATAGGTTACAACAGGTTTCTATTTTGTAGAAAGGGGAGGGCGGACATGGTAACTGCAGTGTGCGACAAAACATTTACGTATCTGGTCTGTTTAGAAGCGTTGCAAGTAATTAATGAGCCGTCCCTTTTCTTTCCCTATATTCAGGCTTCATAACACGTTCCGTCTTTGTTTCAGCGATGCCCTCGGTGAGTTAAAGAAGACATTTTTTTTTATATTTGGCGAAAATAAAGGGCGCGTTATGGGCGACATGTAAGTAAACTTCGAAGATAGGGGACTAATTATGACATTTGTAGTAAATTACGCATGTGAGCTATCAGAAGCTTTATGAATGTGTTTTGCGAACGAAGAATTTATCCCGCCGCCCTGGCAGAACTGTGAACTCAACAGATATCAAATCTAGCGGAAATTGAGCGGGAGGGGGGGGGGGGCGTTATAAAGCAATAAAGCAATAAAGCATTGCATAACCCCCCCCCCCCCCATCTGCAGTTGTAGTTGTGGTTTTCAACAGATTCGCTGGACATCCACTGTCGCAGAGCCGAGATGGCGATGTGTCAATACTGCAAGTATTTTACGTTGATTGCACATCGTTGGGTATAACCTCGACAATACTATTACTTAAACTAGCGATACAATTATGCTGCAGACTTAAACAGCAACTACAGTTCTTTGGTGAATTATTCAAATTATGTGTAGCATATGTGCATTTTTTATGTGCGCTGTACTGCTGCTACCGGGTGGGATTCGGGACCACTGCGAGGCACTCATTTCCTTTTGTCCCTGTATCATGATGAGACTTTATACAGTTGCAGGAGATAAATGCACATTCACATCATTTTTCGGGCTCCCCTGTCTGTTAAATAGTAGTTCGCAATATATATATATATATATATATATATATATATATATATATATATATATATAATTATTGTCGCGGTACAACGCGGACAGAACACAGGAAGACGTTCTTCACGAACAACCGGACAATCTGTTCAAAAACAAACAGAGCAGAGACACGTCTTCTTTGTCATCACCCAGTCTAGCTCTGACCCACTAGGCGGAGTCCGTTAGTGCTCCCATCGTCGTCGTCGTCGTCTGCATAGAATACACGTGTCATTTGTCCCTCCCTACGAGAGCATAGTCCCGATGCTAGACAAGAAATGTCAGTTGCGGAAGTAAAGGCCGCTAGCATAGTTAATCGCTCACATACAGCTTCATGCGGACAACGTGCACTAGTTTAGGACGGTGTGTGCGGCGCCGCGTACAGTTCGGATTATCGGGAACGAACTCGTAGGTGACATCACTGGTGGTGGTGGTGGTGGTGATAAACTTTATTGAAAGGGGGAAGGGTAAAGAGGGACGTGGCTGAGGGTTAGGGCTCAAGTAAGGCCCTGGGCCTGCTTGGCCTTTTCCGCCCAGTCCACCAGTTCAAGTTGTCGGTCGACGTCCCCGGAACTGAGCCAGGCTGTCCAGTCAGTCTCGCTGCTGACGGGACGGAGGGATGACATCACTGAGGCGCCGCAATACCCGATATGGTCCGAAGTATCGCCTTAACAGTTTCTCGCAGAGGCCTCGTTTCCGTACGGGTGCCCAAACCAATACTCTGTCGCCGACTTCATAGGTAACTATTCTACGGTGAAGATCGTAGCGGCCTGCGTCGTAGTCTTGCTGCTGGCAGATCCGCAAGCGCGCGAGCTGCCGAGCTTCTTCTGCGCGTTGCGTAAACACATCGGCGTCCGTATCAGCGTCGTCAAAGTCGTGTGGAAGCATCGCATCCACCATCGTTCGTACTTCTCGTCCGTGAACAAGGGTGAACGGAGTCATGCGCGTCGTCTCTTGTTTCGCCGTGTTATATGCAAAGGTGATGTAAGGTAGGATGTCGTCCCAATTTTTATGTTCGACATCCACGTACATTGATAGCATGTCTTCAATGGTTTTGTTTAGGCGCTCTGTTAACCCATTGGTTTGTGGATGGTAGGCGGTTGACTTTCGATGGGCCGTTCCACTTAGCAGCAAGACGTGATCTAAATGTGCAGCCGTGAATGCGGTTCCTCGGTCTGTTATTACGACGGTTGGTGCGCCGTGTCGCAACACCACATGCTCAATGAAAAAGCCCGCTACCTCGGCTGCTGTGCTGCTCTGGATTGCCTTTGTTTCAGCGTAACGTGTGAGATAGTCGGTTGCGACGATAACAAAGCGATTGCCTGCAGTAGAAGTAGGAAGTGGACCCAAAATATCCATTCCGATTTGATGAAATTGTCTTCGAGGGACCCGGACGGGTTGCAGGAGGCCGGCTGGTTTCGTCGGAGGCGACTTGCGCCTCTGGCAGTCGAGACAAGTGCGAACGTGATGTTTCACGGCGGTGGTAAGTCTCGGCCAGGAGTACCTTTGCTGCACTCTGGCTAATGTTAGCGTGCAGCCTAAGTGACCAGAAGTCACCTCGTTGTGGCAAGCTTGAAGTACTTCCGTACGAAGAGCTGCAGGAATGACAAGCAAATAGGGGGACCCGGTCGAAGAAAAGTTTTTTTTGTAAAGTACCTTGGCCCGTAAACAAAACGACAATAGTCCTCTTGCGAAAACTCTAGGTGGTTTCGCAGATCTTCCCTCCAAGTAATTGATTAGTTCAAGCGACTCAGGGTCGTTCCGTTGTTGTTGCGCGATGGCGGATGTGTCCATAACACAAAGAAATGCTGAGTCTTCTTCTTCGGGCGGAGCAGGTGACTCTATCGGCGATCGAGACAGGCAGTCAGCATCCGTATGTCGTTTCCCCGACTTGTACTTGACAGTCATGTCGAACTCTTGGAACCGTAGGCTCCAACGCGCCAGTCGTCCCGAAGGATCTTTAAGGTTTGTCAACCAACACAGTGAATGGTGGTCGCTGATAACTGTGAAGTGGCGGCCATACAAATATGGGCAAAATTTCATAACCGCCCATACTACAGTGAGGCATTCTTTCTCAGTCGTGGAGTAAATAGCCTCTGTGCGTGAGAGGGTTCTACTTGCATAGGCAAGTTCTCTTTCTGTGCCTTCCTGCTGCTGCACAAGAACAGCTCCCAAGCCAACATTTGCTTGCATCACTGCGGAGCAATGTAGGAGCGGTCATACCAAAGTGAGCAAGCACTGGAGGTGTCTGGAGACGTTCCAGCAGGTCGTTGAATGCACCTTGCTCTTCGTCGCCCCATACAAAAGCAACGTCGTCTCTCGTCAGGCGAGTTAACGGCGACGCAATGCGCGCAAAGTCTGCAATAAACCGCCGGAAATAGGCACAGAGGCCGAGGAAGCGCCAGACAGCCTTTTTATCGGATGGTACGGGAAACTGTGCGACGGCTGCAATTTTTTCGGGATCCGGCCGAACACCTGCGTGGCTGACGACGTGACCGAGAAACTGCAGTTCCGCGAAGCCAAAGTGGCACTTCTGCGGCTTCAGGGTGAGGCCGGCGACCGTATGGACTGCAGAACCGCTTCAAGCCGTTCGAGGTGTTCTTCAATCGTTGCGGAGAACACGATGACGTCGTCGAGATACACTAAGTCTTTGTCACCTTATTTAGCTTTCGGTGGTCCACACAGAAACGCAAGCTGCCGTCTTTTTTTTTTTTTGACCAAAACTACAGGAGATGCCCAGGGACTCGTTGATGGTTGGATCACGTCGTCTTCAAGCATTTTTGTCACTTGTTGTTGTATGGCTTCACGTTCTGTAGGAGCCACACGATATGGATTTTGGTGAATTTGTCTTGCCGTATCCTCTCTAATTATTCGGTGCTTTGTTAGGGGCGTCCGACCGACGCTGGACGTCGACGCAAAGCAGTCGTTGAATTTGGCCAATAGCGTAAGAAGGCGCTCTCGTTCGTGCTGCGACAAAGCAGTGCTAACGTCAAGTACAGGAGCTGGGTCTTGCATAGGTGCTTCTTCGAGTAGTGAACAGCAGCCATGAACATCCGCAACGGCGTCAAAATAAGCCACAGCCGTGCCCTTGGGAAGGTGCCGTCGCTCTGTGCTAAAATTTGTTAGCAACAGGTTTGTGCGCCCGTCGGTGACATTCACGATTCCTCGTGCGACCGAGATACCGTGAGTAAACAACAACGTGGTTATTTGGTCGGCAACTCCTTCGCAACGAAACGGTATGTCACATGCTACCGAAACAAGGGCACACGATCGAGGGGGGATGACGACGTCGTCTTCTGTTAGACGAAATGAGTTGTGTTGCGGCGATAAGCAATGGGCTAAACCGGAGCTCTCATAAAACGTCACCATGCGGTCCGGGATGTTAATTACGGCGCCATATTCTTTTAGGAAGTCCATTCCAATAATCAAATCTTTGCAGCATACAGGAAGGACGATGATAGCGGCCACAAAAGAAGAATCCCCGATGTTAACTCTAGCAGTACATCTTCCAGTAGGCATCAGTAATTGGCCGCCTGCCGTCCTTATGTGAGGTCCTGTCCATGGCGTCTTTACTTTCTTCAGGCGGAGGACGAGTTCCTGACTCATTATAGAGAAGTCAGCAGCAGTGTCGACTAACGCTGTCACCGGCTGCCCATCGACGAAAACATCAATGTCGGCGCTCACAATTTCTTCAGTGTTTATCGGCTTCACGTCGTTCTGCAGCGAGAATGTTGGGGGCTTTTTAGTGTCTTGCGGCGGGCCTGCAACCTTGCCCCCAGATGTCGCCGCCTTCAGTTTCCCCGACGGGGGCTGGGCGACCTTCGTCCTCGGAGCTCCGCAAAAGTACGTCCAGTAGATGAAGCCATCTGACGTGGAGGGGTTGGAGAGCGCGATCGACGGCCGAAATCGGGACCGATCATTGGGCAGGGATCCGTCATTCGGGTGCGCTATTGGGGGCCCCTGAAAAGCAGCGTCGTCGCGGCGTAGCATGGCGTCGTCATTTGCACGTCGACCATAGGACCACGGGCGAAAAGGTCGAAATGATGTGTCACGATGCCAGCAATGACGCGAAATATGGCCGGCGCCTCCGCAGTGAAAACAGAGTGGGCGCCTATCGACAGTGCGTCATACGTCGGTTCTCCGAATTTGCGGCCGTCCCGTAGCGTCGTTTTGCGGCGGTGACCAAGACGCGGCGAACGACGGCGGGCGGTATGACTGAAGCGGCGTAACAGCTGCGCGCTTCGAAGCCTCCTCTTGTGGCGGCGACCAAGGTGCGGCTGTCGGAGGTTGGTGGTACGGCGATGTGGTTGTAGCCGGTGGTGGACATCGGACAGCGGCGGCGTAACTCAGGGGTCGCTGGTGGTCTTGAAGATCGGTTACCGGGAACGCCTGCCGGATTTCGTCACGCACCACTTCGGCGATTGACGCGACGGGTCTATCAAGTGTCGGTGCCATGATCTTTTGAATTTCCTCTCTGATGAGCTCTCTGACCAACTCACGCAAGGAGTTCTGATATTCGGCAGTCACGGCGGTGGCATGGATTGTAGTGCTGGCGGACAGTCGATCGTATTGCCTGCATCTTTGATGAAGGGCCCGCTCAATAGCCGTAGCCTCTTTGATAATCTCTGCGACAGTGACAGGTGGATTGCGCACAAGCCCCGCGAACAACTGCTCTTTTACACCTCGCATGAGGTAGCGCAACTTCCTATCTTCGGTCATGTTCGGGTCGGCTCTACGAAAGAGGCGGGCCATGTCCTCGGTGAACATTGTGACCGACTCATTAGGTTGTTGCACGCGTAGCTCCATCATTTGCTGGGCGTGGTCGTGTCGGTCGGCACTCGCAAAAGTTTCCGTGATCCTCTGCCGAAAGTCATGCCAGCTCGTGAGGCTACCCTCGCGTTTCTCGAACCAAGTACGGCCACTGTCGTCAAGGGCGAAATAGGCGTGGGAGAGCTTTTGCTGCTCAGTCCACTGATTAATCTGTGCGACGCGTTCATACTTGTCCAGCCAGTCTTCAATGTCTTCGAAGACTGCACCGCGATAGCGATCGGGAACCAGCGGATGCAGAACGGTTACGTGTTGTGGAGTGGGAAACCGACTGGTTTGGGGTGCTTGTGGTGGACTGGTTTCGGCCATTGCGAGATGTGTGCAGCTCCTGGAGAGAGGTGGTTGAAGAGCGGAGAACTCCGGGGCAAAGCCTAGCAGTCGACGGCTAAAGCGATGCACGGGTGTCGTAACTGGTGACAATGCATCCGGGCTAGATGAACAACTCCCAGAAGGACTCCGACGCATCAGACATGGTCAATACCAAGCACCTCCACCAGTGTCGCGGTACAACGCGGACAGAACACAGGAAGACGTTCTTCACGAACAACCGGACAATCTTGTCTTGTCTTGTGTCCCAGACAGTGGCGCATACCCACTATGGGGGATTGGCCAAGAAGCAGGCGGTTTTTCGTATGCTTAGTAGTAAAGCCAAACTAGATTTAAATTGTGGAGCGTGAGACTAGAACTGTAATTTAGACGTATGATGAAAATATTGTGAAGAATTTTGATAAAATAAGTTAACGTAAATAAATGAAATAATAGAAAATATTGATAATTTTAGAAAGTCAGCAAGGTACTCTTTTTGTATCTCTAATGAAATTGTAAATTGCAAGAAAAGCATCCCTGTGGCTTGATCCCAGTGAGGTCGCACCAAAAGAAAGAATGGTTGGTGAGGTTAGCGATAGCCCAAGTTTGGTGAATGAGTGTACTAATAATTTTCTTTGTCTTATAAAGCGGCGGCAGGAGAGAAAATAATGTTCGATAGTTTCAGGTGCACTGCAAAAAGAACATAGAGGGGACATAGCGAGACCAGATCTGTGTAAGTAAATATTTAGAGGAGGTATACGGCATCTCAATTTTGTAAAAGAAACTTCCGATTGTCTTGAAGGACACCAATTATTATTCCATGGGAAGCCAAGATGGTGGAAATCAGAAGACGGTGTTAGTATGGATGTTGCAGAGTTTTGGGATATAGCGAAATTTCTGTACCTAGCCGCGGTGACATAAGCTGATGTCGGCAAAACAGATATGATAGGGCCATTGAGGGATGCTCGTGCCAGTGAATCGGCCATTTCATTCAAGTGTAACCCATGATGTTCCGGTACCCAAAGCAAACATACTTTCCGTAAGCACGGAGGTACCATCGAACGAAAGGTTCTTTGAATTCTTGTATCTAAAGATGCAGTCAGTGCTGCACATACAGATAGCGAGTCGGTCACAATAACAGCTAATGGGTCGTTTTGGGGAAGTTTTCGTAACGCTAATATAATCGCTAATAATTCTGCTGGAATATAGGTGTGAAATCGGGAAGGCGAAGCGAGTAAGACCATTGTAGAGATTCAGAGAAGATCCCCACTCCCGCCTTCTCATTGCACACAGAAGCGTCTGTGGCTATTACATTTTCAGTGGTTAGTTGGTATAGGTGGTCGTGTAAGATGTTAATTAAATCTCGCCTTGGTAACAGTTTAGCATGATTCGGAAATATGTCCTCCAACTCAATTTTGAGGTCTGTTAAGTCATTATTTGAATGACAAACTTGGCGTATGGACACGTCCAATTGTTGTAACTGTGCTTGCACAAATAATATCTGAGGGCTGTGGAATCTTGACCACGATGCCTGAAAAAACTCAGATGTTTCAGTGATAAAAGCATATTGCGTACGCCTTTTTGAAAACTCATAAATTTTTAAATATGTCTGAACCGTAAGCATGCGGAATCTGCAATCTAGGGTGGGTATATGGGCTTCCTGATATAAAACAGCGTTGGCAACAAATCTACGAAGCCCGAGGCATGACCGTAGAGCTTCTCTTTCTAAAAGTATGAGAGGTTTAATTTTGTAGGCGGGGCCACCGGAAAATAATACGCAGCCAAATTCTAATATGGGCCGAACATACATCTTATAAATAATCAGTAAGGTATTCCTGCGTAGTCCAGAGCGGCGGTGGCTGAGCCGGCGAAGCATAGCTACGGCTCGTTCTGCCTTTGTTTTAATATGTTCAATGTGACTGCGCCAGGTGAGTTTGCCATCGTAAATAACACCAAGGTACCTGACTTCGTCAACTTGAGGAATGATTTCCTGTCGGTATTGCAAAGATATATGCACTTGTGCAGTTAGTGGGAAGACTAAGACCGCACTTTTGCTAATATTTAATGACACACTTAATCTCTCTAGCCATGTCTCCAGCATTCCTAAGTAATTTTGCAACGACTGTTGTAGAGAACGTATATTGCTTGCGGAGGAAAAAACTGCGATATCGTCCGCATAAACATATACATGTACTTCCGCAGACAAATGAATGGTGCTTAGCAAAATGTTAAATAATACAGGGGAAAGAACGGAACCCTGTGGTACACCTCTTGTCTGCTTGTGTTTAGACGTCAAAATACCGTGTTGGTAACAATAAAATTATCTATCCCTTATAAATTCGCAGATCCAAGTGGTTATATATTTTGGGAAATTTGTAGACTGAAGCTTATCGAATAGAATGCAAAGTTCTACAGAGTCATATGCTTTTGCTAAATCTAGCGTCACCAAAGCTGCGTACTCTCGTTTGCGGCGAGCAAGTTTAATGCGGCTCTCTAAATCTACATGGGCGCACCATATGGAGTAGCCCGGACGAAATCCAATCTGACAAAGACTGAGAAGGTTATCATACTGCATAAAATTTGTTATACGGACGTGAAGAACCCTTTCTATTAATGAGACCACGTTTGAGGTAAGAGAAATCGGTCTTATGTTTTCTAAGTCAAGTCCGGATGATTTTTTCTTCAATAGTGGGATAATTTTAGCTACTCTCCACTCTCTTGGAACCCATGAATTCTTGAGAGAGAAATTTATTATGTTTAGTAGGTCCTGAGGAGCATAATCAAATAAAACTTTTAGCATTCCTGTTGTAATTTCATCTGGACCGGGGGCTGACGCCGGCAAAGAATTAATAATGCCTTCAAGCTGTGTCGCTGTTACTGCTACAAAGTCGTCTACCAAGGGAGGTTTCTTTAGTCCTATCGGCAATTGATGTGTGAAACGTCGCGCAAGCCCTTGAGCAATTTTCTCGAGTGATTCTGATAATTCTTTTGTTGATAGAACGACAGATTCGACGTTCACGGGGGCCGGTATAGCTTTGCGACATCGAAGAAATTTAAACAGGGCTTTTTTATTGCTAGACTTCGAAAGGTATGTGTAGTGCCTGGAATCGTAATCCTCCTTAGCTTTTGAGACTGTTCGTTTAAATGTGGTAGCTATATATGTATAATCAGCCCAATTAACAGGACACTGGTTGTATAAAAGCTTTTTCCATGCAGCTTTTCTACGTCTAAAATCTCGTTCGCACTCAGAATTCCACCAGGGACAATATAATCTATCCTTATAAGATTTCACAGCAAATTTAGCTTTTTTTGATGACTGTTTTAGTATTGAACATAGGCTCATTGCTTTAATATCACTCTCCATGCCCTCCTGGGCTTGTAAAGCTGATTTTAAAGCATTTTTAAATTTTTCGTAGTTAACAAAACTACGCATATTATTATTTAAACTAGTTAACGGAGTAAGCAGTTCAAAAATTATAGGAAGGAGATCACTGTTAGTTCCGGAATCTACAGTCTTCCAGGAGGTGACTGTCATGCTCGAGGTAGCAAACGTAAGATCTAGGGCAGATCGCGACTGACCACGCACGAAAGTATGTGCTCTCGAATTTAAGCAGGAGAAATGACTCATTAAGACCCAATCCCACAGGCGTTTGCCACAAGTGTCCGTTCGGAAACCCCACGATAAATGATGAGAATTAAAATCTCCCACTAGTATGATGTTCTTCTGACTGCGAGCAATAGAGGTATCTAGATAACGGGTATCTTGTACTCCAACGGGGAAGTACGTGTTAATTATAGAAAAAGGTGTACAACCAGGTAG
Organism: Dermacentor variabilis; assembly: GCF_050947875.1. Lineage (NCBI taxonomy): Eukaryota > Metazoa > Arthropoda > Arachnida > Ixodida > Ixodidae > Dermacentor > Dermacentor variabilis. Next base: position 229,455,042 of record NC_134568.1, read on the forward strand.
TATTATACCCAATCTCGCTCTGACCCACTAGGCGGAGTCCGTTAGTGCTCCCATCGTCGTCGTCGTCTGCATAGAATACACGCGTCAATATATAGGCACTTGTTAGTTGAGGACGCACGCACGAAAGAAACGATCCTTTTTTTCCTACGCGTCAGCCGAGGTCCGGCCTTCGTCAGGGAATGTTATATATATATATATATATATATATATATATATATATATATATATATATATATATATACGGTGTTTTGCCTATATATAGGCAAAACACCGAGAACTGACGACGTGAAGCGAGTCTTTAAGAGAAGTTATGAAATGAAAGCAAGCTCCACACAGCAGATATTGAATGCGGTGACTATTAACAAGACGTGAAAAAGTACGTTCGAGTGACATGTAGAGGTTGAACAAGCGAGCTAAACTATAGACGTCATGGATTACTGGGTAGGCACTCGCCGAAATGGCATCAAGCCTACATGAAGCTCATTGCCAAATTGCTTCATTCAGGAACCACGTTATCCACACTATATATTACAGGAGACAGGGGTTTCAGACTGTACACAAGTGTAAGGATTGTGTGTAACAGCTCGATAGCCATAAGTAAAACGTTCACTGCTTTGTTTTGTGCGCATTATATTTGTTGAAGGCCTTCCCGCTTCCCCTACCTTCGGTGCACACACCGTCTTTCGCTACGTCTAACCTCTGCATTCCACCAGTACTGACCAGTGAGGGCGAGACTTGGGTGGAAAAAAGGCGACTTGAAAAAACGTTTATGCCTGCGCAAAGAGCAATGAGACGCAAAATGCAGACGTAGCGTTTAGCGGTCAAAAGACGGCAGTGCGGCGTAGCAATCAAACACGCGAGTAGATTCGACTACATCTGGGATTAATAGCGAGAAATGAAGCTGCAGGAAAGTCGCCCAGTGCGTATAGCAGATAACCGGTAGTGTGTTGATTCAAAGGAATGGCTTCGGAGGGGACATAAAACGTACCAATGAGCTTTGATCATTTACCAGTGTTGAGGAAACTTACAGGCCTTGAACGGGTTCAGTCTGCGCAGGACAGGGAGACAGACAGACACAAAGTTTATTGATAACAATGGCAAAGAGGTCGGCCTGAGGTGCACTCCTCAGTCCAGCTATATACTCTGCGCTTGGGCGAAAGGGAAGAGGGAAAGAAAGAAGCCGCGTGGTCAGCGGCGACGAGGCGAAGCACAGACGAGCACGTCTAGTGAAAGCGAGGTTAAGCCTGTGCTAATAAAAATCAAGTTATGCCCGAGTGGGCTGAAAATGAAATTACACTCCTTCCAAATGCGCAGAATGGGGGTAATCGCAATAGTTCGTCGAGAAAGGCAAGAGGAAAGGACCACGTACGCCTGTCGATTATGCACGCACTGAAGGCGATCACGGCAAATACATGGCTTGTCTCGCTGGCTAGAGACCCGGCACGCTAACATCATAATGACATATCGACGTTCAAAAGATATAGCAAAAATAGAAAACGTGCAAAGACGGGCTATGCGCTTCATTTACAATAAATTCAAGAGAACTGATTCCCCATCTGCTTTAATGGCCTCCAACGAAATTAAACCTCTTCATATAAGACGGAAAATTGCTCGATTAACGTTTCTTCATTCACTCATCCAGGGAAAGTTTGGAATTTCTTCTTCACCTTATGTTACACCTTCAACTACACGAAAAACCCGTCACCAACATACCCATGCCCTAACACCATATTTTGCGAAAACAAACTTGTTTAAATACTCATACTTTCCGCGCACAATAAACGATTGGAATGCACTGCCTGAACAGATTGTCTCAAGTGACAGT